>NC_048298.1:256871478-257082024 GCF_013100865.1 Trachemys scripta elegans | reverse complement strand
CTTGGATCTTCTAGTTTATATAACATGTTGCAAACTATAAAGAAGAAAGTTAGTTTTTGTTTTATTTTATTTTCTGTATGTTAATTATCTTTGTCAGATTAAGACTTGGGTTCACAACACAGAATGACTTTTCTGCAAATGGAAAGAAATGTGACACACGTAAACTGTCAAACAATAGTGTGTAATGGTTTCCAGGAGCAAAATAACCAATGATATGCAGAAAGGCAGCAAGTAAACTAACAAAGAGTAGCAACAGGCAAACAAAACCGACTTACATTTCACTGGGAACTAGACACCCGCAGGTGAAGACAAATTTTTATAAGGGTAACAAGCATAGTTGTTTTAACTCTAATGTATCTCTTTGCATTCCTCCTGGAATCAGCTAATAAATTCCCAAACCATAAAATATAAACATAAACCCTCTTCCACCCTCCTCACACTTAGTCTTTCATACCTCTTATGTTTTCCTTTCTGTTCCTCCACTGAACAGCTCCCAGGGCTCTTTTCCTTGTAGCACAGATCATTCCCTTCTACTATGGTTCACTGCTGACACCTGCTCTACTCCCAGTAGTTACTTCATCTCTTGGTCAGGAGAGGATCCCAGGGCTTACTCTCTTCCGAGGTTTTCAACCTAACCTTGCTGGCCACTGTCATTCTAGAGAGTGACTGTAGCATTCTCCCTGCTCACATCCCTCCTCCCCTGCTCCTCCAACTCCTTTTCTTTATATTAATCTCCAGCTCCTTCGCCAGCTGGGCTTCATCATTCATTATACCCGGCCCATTTTCCAAGTGTGTTCAGACAACATAATTGGCATCTCAGGTCCACATTAAACTATTCCGGGCCTTTGTGTGCTATACACCCCATCATAATGATCAGAAACCAAGTTCCTATAGTTTAAACTTGAAAAAAATCAATTACTCATCTGCAGATGTGAATATATTATGGAAATGGTGTTATGTATATTACACTGATATACTGAAATGTTAGGAACACAACCCAATGCACTCAGAGTCATATCAGGTGAATAATAAATGGACAGTGAAAATTTCAGTATACCTCTACACATTGGTTAACCGCCTCACTCAGCTGATTTGAGTGTCCTACTACAACACCTATAGCTATTTAGAAGGGCAGCATTGGCACAGGCAGGTTTGTTCAGCGTGTATCACCCTATGAACTCTATGCTAGCAAGGCCACTATCAAAAAATATTTTTTTCCTCACAGACACCATCAATTAGTTGGGGGAGGAAAAGAAAAAGCAGCTGGCATACTATCTACCCCCATATTAATGGCCACATCAAGCCATATACTAAGGGACACTATGCACACATAGCTCCACCTTTTGCATGCAAGGGAGGCTCTGACATCCCTGCAGCACCATTTCATCTCACTGCTTTGATCCTAGTGAAGGCCTGGAGTCAGTATACCGGTGGGTTGGGCATATGTGAGCCAGAGTTGTGTTTCCAATACCAGGGCCTCTGGGGGCTGATTCTACCATGGGGGAGGCCCTGATAACATAGCTCCAATGGAGTCATACAGCCAGGAAGCTGGGATGGAAGGATATTGCCAGAAACAATGTGGTGTCACAGAGCCTCCATATGGTTGACTCTGGTTTCTTGTGTATCTCCAAAAATCTCTGCCCCAATTTGAGTTGGACTCTGCAGCCTCTTCTTCAGGTGCCGGGGAAAAGCAGACCCATTATCCATCCTTACAATATGGGCAATTTCCTTCCAAAGCAGGTGACCACAAGAACACCTGGAGTGATTTTTCTTTCTGTTGTATTTCCTGCTATTACATCTCATGTCATTATCACCAGTTTTTGTTCTGCTTTTATTGCCAAGATATTGTTCGTTGATGAGCAGATCATCAGTTTCATTACTGTCCCTGTTTTTTTTTTCTCCTGAACCTCTTTCTACAGCTATGTCACAGAAGTACATGGGGACAGATGTGTTGTCTCAGCAAACACAATGCTATATATCAGTCTCCCTAAGGGAAAAAAATTCTGAATTTATAAATAAAGTCCTGAACTCCTTAATGAGGAGCATTTCCCAATGATGGTTGAAGATATTTAAATAAATAATATAATTAATACCATATATAAACTGAAGACTACTCTTGAACACCATCTAATTCTCTCTGACTATCCAAAGGAAAGAGTCTAGAAAAATCAGAACTACAGTTGAATCTCTATAGAAACGTCTTCCAGATATGATGGTTATTACAACTTTGTAACTTATTCCCTGCTTACTATCAATAGTTTTAATTTGCAGTTGAAATTGTTGAATTATATATCCATAAATTATGTATAGACACAAATACCTAAATCAATTAGTCTATTTAGTAGAATGTACATACATCCAGGAGATTTCCTGCTTTGTAACTTGTGTAATAATTGACACCTGTGCAGAGTGAGGGCGTGTCTAAACCAGGGCTCGAGTCATGCTGGAACACTCCAGAATGCCATTCCATGAGGGGTTTTTTGGAATGCATAATGGTGTTCTGGTACGTCCACTCCTAAAACTTACCAGCAGTGCCAGAAGTGTGTTCCAGAACTTCTAATTTTTTAGGACTGGAGCACTGGTCTAAATGAATATTTAGTCTGTGGCAAGCTGAGGTATAATTCTACACCACACTAACGTGCTGTGCACTAGGTGTCCACGTGGACCTTGTTTCCACACACTCTGCTTTGATTTTCCCCATTTTAAAATGTGAGTAGATTAAAGGGCAGTAGGGAACAGTTAACGTGCAACAGCATCAGCTTGCTGCAAACTAAGTGTTCGTTTAGACAAACCCTGAGTGTAAAATGTTTCTAAATAAGGTTTCTACACTTACTTAGGCACAGGCCAAATGCTTTGCTGATGTAAAGTGGAGCAACTCCCCTGAAGTCAATGGAGCAACACCAAATTATAGCAACAGAGAATTTGGCTTGGTGAGTTCACAGTGGGAGTGAAATGTTGCCATCAATGTAAGTAGAGCAACAGGTCCTATGTCTTATTAATAAGTTGAGTTTTTATACCTAATGTTTAAAGAAGTGCAAATTATTGATGTTTTGTATACACTTTCTGGGATGATTCTGCAACCCTTATGTTGAGTGGGATTTATGCACATACCTTGAATAATTTCAATGGGAGTGCTGCATGTGTATGAAGCCATTAATGTGAGTGAGAAGTGGAGAACATGCCCTTTTCTACAATACAAATCACTGAGACTAAATTTAAGAATTATTTATCTCCTTTTTAACGAAAAAGTCTAAGATTGAAGTGGGTGTGTGTGCTTAACCTTGCAAAAGCCATAATTTCTCATATTAGAATTTGCAAAACCACAGTGATTATGCATTCATGAATAACTGAAATGATCTGTCTTGTCAGAACTACTCTCAAGTACTGGTACTTGTTTAGAATCCTTATCTATTTACCAATTATGAAGGCCTGTTAAACATTATCAGCTCAGTATACAAGTGCATTGAGGAATCTCTGGTATGAGCATAACCATTAAAACTGATCCCTTATAATTAATTTCTGTAGGAAGGTTCCTTTTTCCCTTTACTTTGGGATATGACAAGGAAAACATATTCCCCCCACAAAAAAATCATTTTCCTCCATAATTTCTTACAAATATAAGAACATAAGAATGGCCCTACTGGGCTAGACCAAAGGTCCATCTAGCCCAGTATCCTGTCTTCCGACAGTGGCCAATGCAAGGTTCTTCAGAGGGAATGAACAGAATAGAATCATCAAGTGATCCATCCCCTGTCACCCATTCCTAGCTTCTTGCAAACAGAGGCTAGGGACAACATCCTTACCCATCCTGTCTAATAGCCATTGATCGATCTATCCTCCATGAGTTTATAGAATCATAGAATTGGAAGGGACCTCGAGAGGTCATCTAGTCCAGTCCCCTGCACTCAAGGCAGGACTACACCATCCCTGACAGGTGTTTGTCCAACCTGCTCTTAAAAATCCCCAAAGATGGAGATTCCACAACCTCCTTAGGCAATTTATTCCAGTGCTTAACCACCCTGACAGTTAGAAAGTTTTTCCTAATGTCCAACCTAAACCACCCTTGCTGCAATTTAAGCCCATTGCTTCTTGTCCTATTCTCAGAGGTTAAGAAGAATATTTTTTTCTCCCTCCTACTTGTAACAACCTTTTATGTACTTGAAAACTGTTATCATGTCCCCTCTCAGTCTTCTCTCCTCCTGACTAAACAAACCAATTGTTTTCAATCCTCCCTCATAGGACATGTTTTCTAGACCTTTAATCATTTTTGTTGCTCTTGTCTGGACTTTCTCCAACTTGTCCACATCTCTCCTGAAATGTGACGCCCAGAACTGGACACAATACTCTAGCTGAGGCTTAATCAGCGCGGAGTAGAACAGAAGAATTACTTCTCATGTCTTGCTTGCAATACTCCTGCTAATATATCCCAGAATGATGTTTGCTTTATTTTATTTTTTTGCAACAGTGTTACACTGTTGACTCATATTTTGCTTGTGATCCACTAATATGTAGTTCTTCTTTTAATGCTGTTATAGTCTTGACCTTCAAAACATCCTATGGCAAAGAGTTCCACAGGTTGATTGTGTGAAGAAATACTTCCTTTTGTTTGTTTTAAATCTGTTGCCTATCAATTTAATTTGGTGACCCTTTGTTCTTGTGTTATGAAAAGGAGTAAATAACACTTCTTTATTTACACCTGTTCTTTTCATTTCCTCTGAAGCACCTGGCATTGGCCGCTCTCAGACAGGATACTGGGCTGGATGGACCATTGGTCTGACCCAGTATAGATGTTCTTGTGTTCATAAAAGAACATTCTAATCATATCAAAATAAGCCTAGTCCATCGGTACAGTCCTGAGAGAAGTGCAATAAGCTACCACTTTCAGTGAGTCAGTGAAACACAGCTAAACTTTTTGCAGCAGACTCATTACCTGTGAGAATGTTTCATATGAACAGTGCCAGAATGTTGCTGTCCTTTACATCAGACTTCCTCCGTACTGTTTATAGGGACAATGAGGTTGTGTTCTAAGGAAGAATTTGGGGTGAATATTTGCAACCCAAGATTCTTCTCCATTGACCCTTCTGTATTTGAGAAGTGAATTCTTAGTATTCAACATCTTCAGAGTTGTAACTACATTAAGATATTAAGGGATAGTTGCAGGGGTGTATGAATATTGTTAGAATGCCTAGTGGAAATATGAACAGTAAAAAAGTTCCTTTACTCGAATGAATGAGATGCCTCAGTAAACCATTTTTTAAGCCCATGACACAGTCTGTTTGCCGTCACTGAAGTTCAAATTAATTTCTAAAAAACTTTCCAAGCTATTACATACATCTGAAGGGGGGAGTCTTTTCGAATTGTGGCCAAGAACAGCAGCATGATATTATAAATATGGCATAAATATTGTAGATATGGTAAAAAAATCCTTCCTTTTCCCAAAATAAACAAGGCCAGATTAAATATTTTATTTGCTTTAAAAAAAATAAAAACATACAGTTCAACTTTGTATTCACCACTGAGTGTGACTCACAAGTTGCTGCATCTATTTCTTCTAGAGGTGAGTGCTCTACACTCATTTATTTACCCTACTAGTGTTAACCTGATTTTTGAGGGTTGTATATTATCA
Source organism: Trachemys scripta elegans (assembly GCF_013100865.1). Taxonomy (NCBI): domain Eukaryota; kingdom Metazoa; phylum Chordata; order Testudines; family Emydidae; genus Trachemys; species Trachemys scripta. The sequence goes on along the minus strand of NC_048298.1, from coordinate 257,076,398 downwards.
TAGACTCGCAAATGATCTGACCAGAAAATAATCAGGTTCTTGTCCTGAAATTAGGCTACAAAATAAATGTAGAGAGTTCAATATTTTGTAAGGAGCCTACAATATTTTGTAAAGAACACTCAGACTGAGGACAAAACCAAGCTTTACAGATTTTTATTAAAATAAAGGAAAAAGTTACCAAAGCTCCAAACCACAGAATCAAAAAGAAATAATGGAGTTCGGGGGGTACCTGTGGTATCATTCCTTACAAAAGCTACTTATACTAGCATACTCATACCTTGCCTTGGGGACCTGGTGGTGAGAGACAAAGGACCAGCCTTGTCTCTGGCATGCCAGTCCAATGATTCAGGTTCCTCAATATCTGAGATTGATAGTTGGAGAGAAGGGTCAAATGTTGAGCAGCTTAGTGACACTGAAAATCTAAGCTAACAGATAAAACAACAAGAACAAAAGGGAACTAAAAGAGCTAAAGACCTAAAGATTATCTCCACATGGTGGTTTGCCCTCTTATAGGGTCTTGGAACTATCCTGAATATTTATGTCAGTGCCAAACCTTCCATGCCCAAATTTAATTTCCTTACCCACATAATCATAGTTAGGTCCCTACCAAATTCATGTCTATGAAAAATGTGCACAAACTGTGAAATCTGGTCTTTTGTGTGCTTTTACACTAAACTATACTATATCGATTTCACAGGGGAGAACAGCGTTTCTCAAATTGAGGGTCCTGACCATAAAGGGAGTTACAGGGGGGTTGCAAGGTTATTTTAGAGAGGGACAGTGGTATTGTCGGAGAATGGTGGCTGCTGACTGAGGGCCCAACTCTGCAGGCAGCAGTGTACAAGTAAGGGTGGCAATACCATACCATGCCATCCTTACTTCTGTGCTGCTGATGGTGGCAGCTCTGCCTTCAGAGCTGGGCTCCAGGCCAGCAGCTGCTGCTCTCCAGTTTCCCACTTCTGAAGGCAGTGTCACTGCCTGTCGCAGTAAGGGTAGCAGTACCACACACCCCCTATAATAATCTTGCGACACGCCCAACTCCTTTTTGGGTCAGGACCCCCTACAATTACAACACTGTGAAATTTCAGATTTAAATAGCTGAACTAATGAAATTTACTATTTTTAAAATCCTATGACCATGACATTGACCAAAATGGACCATGAATTTGGTAGGGCACTAATCATAGGGTACACTTACTCTACAGACTAGTGTATTCATACATATTAATAGCATGTCTATACATATTAATGCCAGTTCTATCATTCTCAAAACCCATTACCTTTGGCTAGAAACCATTACTTCCATTTTTTTGTAGTGTACCTTGTTGTTACTGGCAGGCCCCAAAATTTTGCTAAACATATTTAGTTCCCTAAAATCCAAAGGATGTCCGGTAGGCCATTTATCTATGCCAAAGGTTACAAACACTCATGCTAATTTGCTTTAGTTAATCCTGCAGGATACAGGTCTGTAGATTCCGTGTGTTACAGCCAAATATAATGAAGTAATGTCTACTGAGGTTATTCAATACAAAAAATATAAGCCAAATATAATTAAATCAATCCAACCAGTGAATAAAGACAGGATATGATATAGCAAGCGGGCATGCTGTTCCTATGGGCTACATTGGAAGATTTATGAATGAAAAAGTGCTAGGCTTTTAGAATATTCAATTACTCTTTCAATTATCACTTTAAATAGGTATTGTAAGAGTTCAAATTGTGTCTGATGCGTCATTTTAGAGAGAAAAACTGATAAGCAAAGTTTAAATTGTTTCATTGTCAAGAAAATCAACTTGAATATCTTTTCTCTGGGGGGTAATAACATGAATTGAAATGTTAAATGGTTAAATTGAAATGATTAAAAACAGAAAATAAAGTTAATGATTTTGATTTACTGAGTTACAGTTTGCACACAGAAGTAGCTGTACCCGTGATGCTGTTTACCTCAGTAGGGAGAGCTGGTAACAGTACTTCCACATACCTATTCCATCTGTGTTGCAAAATGGTTTGTATACAAACATCATGACCAGGACCATGTTCAATGAGTTGTTTTTGATCAGAGGCCATCTGTGTCCCTCTGTTGTAGAATATCCTAGAATTTCAACATGTCATTTTATTGTCCCTATTGTCCCAAGGAACCAGTATTGTCACATGTGAAGTCCAGAGCAGAAATTCCATGTGGCAAATATGGTCATGTTCCAACTTTTCACTTGTGTTAGATACATTGGCATGCTCCATAAGATGGTTAAGCATAGTAGTCAGGAATTGATTCATGCAGCTGGAAACAGGTCTAATGTATATCTATTGTGTCCTCTTTAACTTTTTGAAAGATGTCACTCACCAAATATTGCAAGATTGTTAAAATTTTGAGCTGCATAAGAAACAACTGCTGTCCTTCCCTTTATTGGGGTTCCAAAATGATGCTTCAAAATATTACATTTCAAAGATTATTTCTTAACTGATGAAAAAAATGTGACAAACACTGTGTTTCAGTGGGCTGTAGTCCACGAAAGCTTATGCTCTAATAAATTTGTTAGTCTCTAAGGTGCCACAAGTACTCCTGTTCTTCTTAAAATGATAAAGATGTTTATATATGACATCTGGCTGCCCACCCTCTCCTTCTACATTTCCAGAATATTAGATGTACTCCTGCAATGTTTCAGTTTGGGATCCTGCTATGTACCTGACCAAGATTAGTAGCATGCAGAAGCAGCCACCTCCATTATAACAGAAGAAATGTGCTAACACTATTGTTGTTGGTGTTAAAGAATCATCAAAACACCAGTAGTTTCCAGAGGTATTATGCTTGAAGAGCATACTTGGAGATAGAATGTTCCTGGTGGCATAATGAGGTGAGTTGGACTTTGCAAAAAGCTGCCTTCTGATTCTCTTGTTGGAAATTTAGTATGCATTCTCCCCCACTCCAATCCTGCCACGTACATGCACCAGTTTCACTCTGGCAGCTATAAAGAAAAAGACAAGAACATAGCTCTGCACTTTGACATTAATGTGGAGGGACTATCACTTCACCTGCCCTCATGTGCACTGAATTCAAGGACTATGAAGCTGGTAGCTCTTTGGGTTTAATCTTCCCCACCTAGCTACTCACAAATGAATAAATGACAAAGAAATACAGGTACACTTGGAAATAAAATAAGAGTAGGAGTCAATGCGCAAGTCTAATATGGCCTTGCTTATGGAAATGTCACACATTGTTGAGGTTTGTACAAATTTACAACTTACCCCATTAAGGGGGAGAATCAGGCTTCTGTCCATAGGTGTAATAGAAGGAAAGAAAGGGATGGAAACAAAGAAAGACTTAGACATCCCTATTTCTTTAACAATGTGAGACAATGAAATTTGTTAGATGGTACATATTTTGATTATTTAAATCTTCTCTACCAGAGCTTCCTCAGGAACTGTTGGAAGAGGTTTCCCATAAAATATGTACCTGTTTATGGATTCAGAAAATTAGAATAGAATAGAGAAGAACCGGAAATTGGGAGGAGGAGGAGTAATAAATAACTAACCGTCAAATTCTCCCTTACATGTGCATTATAAGGGTGACAGAGTGCCTTGCTTTTAAACCTAAGCAAGAGCTCTGATGTTCATATATGTGAAGTGGGCCAGCATAAGCCCTATGCACCACTTACTTTACCATTTAGAACTTCAGATTGATATGGTAATTGACTGCTGCGTAGACCTCATGTTGGCCTTCTGCATAGGGCATATTTCAGCCCATATGAATAAAGCATTATTTAATGCTAACTCCTCACTTGATGTGAATTTCACCCCAGTGCAGAAGGACAACTCAGGGCCCTTGGGCTCACTTGTATTCAGTTCAGTAGTTTTTAAGTCATACACGCTGACCTTTATGCCCTGGGGTAAACAACACTGTGGTTTAGGACAGGGGTTCTCACAACATTTTTTTGGTGGTCTCAGAGAACTATAATCTCATAGCTCATTCAGTAGCAGCTCTGTTTCTTACTTAGAGAGCTGACGTACAAGTTGTTACTATACAACTGAGCTTATCCATGAATTATACATATATACTTAGATATTTTACAGTCTGATCATCTTTTCTGTCACAGCATGTAATCATAAAATAAGAACATTTGATAAGGCATTTTAATATTGACAAATCTAATTAGAAGAGAAAATTATCAAGTATACTTATCTCTTTTTTCATTTACTCTAACTGCCAGATGCTATTTTACAATTGATTTTGTAGTAATAGAAGAGATATATTTATCCTTATGGGCATATATTAATTATCATGCTTTTCCTTATAGACACAACCTACTTATTCTCTCCATCTTGTTCTTTCTACCAGATGCTTCAAAAGGAGGAAATTATTGTCCTATTAATGTAGTTTTGTTATTTCCTTTAATTTGTCTGTGTCCTAGAGAAGCATGAAATTTATTTGCTTCTTCCTCACAATCTAAAATGTAAAAACAGGCTATTTAAATTAATTTGTGAACATTCTAGTGTGAGAAATAAAATTCAACATTGCACATACAGCCCCTTCTAATTCAGATATATTAAATCCAATCCCTTTTACACCACAGTCAGAGTTAGCTTCATTGAATTCAATGAAACATTATTTGAAGTTTAGTCAGAATGGGACTGGACGTGAACTAGCTGGCTGACACACAATCCAGATGAGACTGAGATAACCTGATTAGAGGAAACGGGAACATATTATTCACACCATATCTGCCTCCTTTAGTTCAGGAGATTTATCTTCCATGTCTGGTCAATTTCTCAATGTAAGGATCTGGTTCGACCCAGCTGCAACTAGAAGATCAGGCAGCATCAATGCCCAAGATAACTTTATCATTCACCTATGGCTAGGAGGTTTTAACTGCTCTTTTGGAAATGGGCATTGTGGCAGTCATCCTGGCTTTGCAACTTCTACATGTGGCTCCATCTCAAAGCCATCAAAAAACTGAAGCTGGTGCAGATTATCACAAACCTTGTGATAAGTGGAGTATTTCTCCATAAGCATATGATACCAATGCTTGGTTATCTGCATTGTCTCTCTGTGCTCAAAACAGTTTATGACTCACTGAAATTCAATGGGGCTAGTCTCCTAAACAGATCATGATTTTTTTGTGGGAATGATTATCTGACAAAAAAAAAAAAGTCTTTTCTCAAAATAAGAGAAAAATTTAGTTTTGCTGACAAATTTTGATTTTCCATTGTATATGTAGTGGCGGGGTTGGCCTCCACATTACCCTCTTGTGGTCATTTGTGGCACTACTCACATACTTTAGCCCTGCCTCCAGGGAAACTCTCCTTAGCTGTAGTCTCTCTCAGCACCACTTAGCCAAGCACACGTAACAACCTTAGACAACAGCCCCAAGTGCAACATAAACAAAAGGGTCTTCTGCCCCTCCTGGACTCAGCTATCAATGATTATTTTTTTCGCTTTTCTGCAGAGCGGTGACTCCTGCTGCTTTTCCCCTTTTGGAGTCTTACTTGTTCCAGAGATAGTCACAGGAGTGAGCCAGCAAGTCAGCCAGCCCTCTACAGCCATCCTCAATTCTTCTCCAGGTCATCTGCTTCAGAGTTACCCTTTCCCAATGTAGCCTGAGACCTGATGAGCCCCCACCCGATATTAAACCAACCTTGAGTGAAACTCAGGGAGTTCATCACTACAATTGAAAAAAAGGAATGTTCTGCTGCTGATAAACACCCCCACTTCAGGAATGTCCCTAACAAGAGTTATAACTACCAAAGTTGTAAAGACACTGGGAAATTAGGGAGGATACAGAAAGAGACTCAACAAATGGTAAAATAAGCTCTGACAAGCATTTTATGCTGACCATCTGCACGAATAGAGAAGGTCACAATTAAGTTGCAATGTGGGCATGAAAGATAATATGTAAAGACCTTGAAGGAAGAAGGACACATAGGCGCCAGTGTGTAATTGGTTATTTATTTATTTTTTTATTTAGGAGTGTGGGATAATGTGATAGGTTTAGTAAATTTGAAGGAGGGGGCTAGTTTTGCCTATATAATGTAAATGAAAAATAATGCTTTTTGGGAACCATTTCCGGACTGCAGTTCAACATCAAGCTGCTGGAACTCTGACCCTTATGCACAACTGTAACGTGCAGAGGAATCGCCAGGAACCCCCAGATGAATCCTGACTGGCCATTGGGTGAAATTTGTCTGTATATTGTATTATGATCGGGGAATGGAATCAGATGGCCCATATTACTTGGAGGTTGGTAATTGATGCAACACCAGGGGAATGAGTGGAGTTAGGCTGGAAGCACCTCTGCCATATGTACAAAGCAGTGCACACAGTTTTATAAAGTTCCAATTGTTCAACTTAACCTGCATTCAGCTTCAACCCCTTCCCATCTGGATTTATTAATTAAACAGGGGATTCTGAACCTTGGCCGATCATGATCAACTGTGAGACAATGATCTGTCACAGGCGAGGCTGGGCTCAAGCCCTCTAAAAGTGTTAGCAAGCCTGTGAGAGATGCAAATGGTAATTACTGTAAGGAACTACAGTATCTGGGCTGCTAAGGTTCATTAAGAACAATATTTTCATTTATGTGCTGGCTGGCACAATGATTTTGCCTTTTCTAAGAGTTATTGAAAGACTTTATAAGTTTTAAACAAGTAGTAGAACTTTGTTATATTAAAAAAATCTACCATACCATAGAATTATTCAAATTATTGAAATCAAATATTTAAACTAGAGAAGCATTTAGACTGATACCAGCAAGGAATCCTCTTTCTTCCATAAGAATACCTAGTAAACCACATTCTTGGGGATTGTTATGGGGACTAGCTAAAAACTTCTCCATTCTTCCCTCCTCCACACTGCAACAAGTGGGCTCAAGATTTTTTAGGAGCTGCTCTTTCTTTGGTGTTTTAGTGCTTTTTTTGTCTAGTCTGGCAGAGCCCTTTTCCAGGTAGAAAATTAAAGAGTTGAAGCAGTCCCTAGGTTAAGATGTTCTAGTACAGTAAGGAGAATTAAAAAAAAAAATCTGTTTTCCTTAGCCAATGACATTGTAAATATTTCCTCATGTATTACTTAAGTAACACTATTAAACTCCAAAGTATATACATGTAGTACAAAAGTCCAAATGGTTATGTGATATTTATTGTAATTAAAAGCACAGCCTACATACCGTGTTCAAAAGGGTCACTGTAATTCAAAGCAATCTCATAATTAAAACTAGAGACAGACTATGGTTATTGTTATTCTTATTTATTTTCAATTGTAGATGTGCCCAAAGGCCCAACCATTGTGCTAGGTGTTGTACACATTGTGACGTTCTGTACCTGAGGGAAACATCCAGCACTCTCATGTTCATCCTTATAATATGATTGTGTGGTATTGTAGTAAGGTCGAGCACTCACCGCCGCAGCACCTTTCGCTGGTCATCTGGAAATAAGCTCTTTTCCAGCACTCAGAGTGCTCCTGCTGGTTGGTGTCTTGCCTGTTTCAGGTCCCGTGTCTCTCCCGGACCCCAGTGTCCCTTTCCTCAATGTTCTGCCCTAGCAGTATCCCCTCACTCTGGGTCTCCCCTCCTAGAGGATACCCCAACCCTCTACACCCACTTTGCCTCAGTGGCTACTGCCAGTCGTCATCTAGCCCCATCTGGCAAGGGGGTTGGACCAGCTGCCTCTGCCTAACCCTGGGCTGCACCTCCCACCCCCAGTACCCGCATAGGCCTTTATCAAGGCCTCAGTCTGGGGAGTTGCCAGGCTGGAGCTCCCCAGCTCCTCTTGCCCTTCCCCAGCACTGCTCTTCTCCAGGTACCCTATTCCCAGGCAGCTAGGTCCTTCTCTCTCCACAGCTAGAGAGAGACTACTTCAGCTTCTGGCCCCCAGCCCTCCTATCAGGGCCAGCTGGGCCCTGATTGAGCTGGTCACACCTGTGGTCAGCCACTCCCTCAGCTGCTTTCACTCCTTTTCCCAGCCGCAGCCCTCTCCAGGGCTGCTTTTAATCCCTGTTCTGCAGGAGGAAGGCAGCTGCCCCACTACAGGTATCTAATGCAAAGTTTGTCATGTCGGGTGTCTTCAGAAAGCTTATGATGTACTGAGGATTGTTGTTGTAGTAATGTTATAGTAATCATTGTTATAGTAATGTTATAGGTTGTAATTTCATGTATATAGTTATGAGGCTGAAAATGTGTCCTCATGGAATAAAGCAAGCCCAGGCAAAAATTCTCCAGAAGCAGAGGGGCAGTTCACACCTCATCAGGGAATGTATGGAACAACCCAGCCCAGCCTCACAGGAACAAAGGACACCGGCCTAGGCAACAACAAAAGGATGTTTGACTCTCGAGTGAGTCATCTCCCTTCCTTTGGTCAGTCTGGAACTAGGATGAGGTAATGCTCACCTGACTTTGAAGGGAGGGGGGCAAAGTCAAGAGGGAAGAAAGGACATGATAAAAGGGAGAGACATTTGCCATGCTCTTCCTCTCTCTTCTACCTCAATCTACAGACATCACCACCAAGCGACTGAAGCACTGATCAAAGGGGAGACCCTGGCTGAAAGGCAACCAGCCAGCTTGTGGTAAAAAGCATCTAAGTTTGTAAGGGCACTGAAAGGGTTAAGAGCAGCTTAGAATGTGTTTTGCTTTTATTTCATTTGACCAAATCTGACTTGTTATGTTTTGACTTATAATCACTTAAAATTTATCTTTGTAGTTAATAAATTTGTTTGTTAATTCTACCTGAAGCAGTGTGTTTGGTTTGAAGCATGTCAGAGACTCCCCTTGGGATAACAAGCCTGGTACATATCAATTTCTTTGTTAAATTGACGGACTTATATAAGCTTTCAGCATCCAGCAGGCATAACTGGAGCCTTCAAGATGGAGATTCCTAGGATTGTGTCTGGAATTAGAGATATTGGCTAGTGCATTCGGTTGCACAATCCAAGGAACAGCTTACATGCTAGAGGCTGTGCATGAACAGCCCAGGAGTGGGGGTTCTCACAGCAGAGCAGGGTAAGGCTGGCTCCCAGAGTCAAGGATTGGAGTGACCTAGTAGATCACCAGTCCAGATAACACCAGAGGGGAACATCATACACATTATCACAAATTATTCCTACCTCAAAGTTCATTTTTCTTGAGAGGGTTGTCAAAAATTATCGCAGAGCAAAATGTTATTATTACAAAAAAAAAAAAAAAGCAGAGAAAGAATTTCTTTCAGTTCATTTTTATAACTTTCTGGCTGTTAACTTGAGAAACTGATGGCATTCGCTGTAACACACTGCTCAGTGTCTCCCTTATATAACCTGGGAACTGTGCAGAATCCCTCATAACAAGGCTCATTAATTGGAATATGTGGCAATGAATAACCCTGTCATGACACCATAGCACTGCTCCATATTATATAAAGATTTCTTCCCAATAATCTATGCTCAATGGGCGTCATCTAGTTGTGCAAGGTCTGTTTATAAGCTTTTGTTATACATTTGAGAGTTCTTAAGAGTTCTGAAACTTCACAGAAAAGTGGCCCATTATGGCTTCTGGAAGAGGTTATTTACTAGTTCAAAACACTATGGAGTAGGATAAGCTAAATAGATGTGCAAATCAACAGGTTGTATCAGGAGTGTATATTACATGCTGGTCAACCATAAACCATTCTAATTTAAATTTTGAGGTGCAGAAAGAAGTGGTACGTTCTACCCATTTCAACAACCTTAGAATGTCAAAGACTGGAGCCTGGCAAAAACAACCAACCAGGCAAGCAAACAAACAAACAAAAGCAAACAATAAAAACAATGATACCATAACTTATTCAACTAATCTAGTTCCTCTTTCTTTTTTATTAAGCATCTATGAATTATAATTATGTTGTGGTACATGGGACACTGGGTCAGGGACACAAAGTTTAATCCTCCTGCCACATGGCAGCAGTACAAGATGTGATTTTTATAAATTTGTAATCTATGTGTAATTCTTCAACGAATCAAAGGTGCAAATCATTTCCAGTTTAAGTTCATAGCAAATCATTTGCTATTCACACTTTGTAAGTGGTCATTTGCCATCTGTTATTGTTTCTGTTCATATTAATATTCATAAAAAGGGGACTTCATGAAGAAATCACTGGGGCTTGTTTCTTTCCAGAAGAGGTTGGATTGGGGAAAAGTGCACTTTTTGAAGACAGAAATAGCAGGAGGTAATCAGTTCAAAGAAAATTTAGGACATTTAAAATTATTTTCCTGTCTTCTACCATTACACACACACACACACACACACACACACAAAACCAACACATTATATTTGGCTGCCTACATGGATCCTAGATTAAAAATATACAGGTTTCTTTCTCCTTCAGTCAGAAAATATGAGCTTGTGATTTATGGCATATTCTGAAGACTTTATATTTGTTACGTTTTCTACTCATAAAGTGTGACTATATACTTTCACTCTTCATTGACAATTATTTTAGAGTAGGAAACAACAAAACATATATGAGCAAAAGTAAACAAAGTCATCATGAACAAATACTACAGGTAAAATCCTGTAGTGGCAAAACTCCCATTACACCCTGTGTGGAACTCCTCTCTATCAGGCTAGACCTAGGTCTAATTACTCCCTCTCTGCCAGAGGGGAGAAGGAAGATGCCTGTTGAAATCCTAACTCTCAGCTCTCTAACTGTTGAGCAATGGGACATTCTGAGATCAGGTTTTCTAATTCTCTCCTGTTGAAGTTGTATTCTGGGTAATTAAAGAAATAGTATTGGAGCAGGGGGGCTGTACCCAGAGTTTCCCAGCTCCCTGGTAGGTACTGTAATCACTGGACTACAGAGTCATTTCCATCCCTTCTCGCTCTCCCCTCTCAAGCCCAATAATGCTTAAGTATTTATCCACAGTAGAATTGTCACTGGGTCAGAGAGAGTGTGAGAATGTAGCACCCCATTTGTAAACTGGGGTTAATAATACTTGCTCATTTCCTGGGGGAGAGGGGTTGTGAAGATTGGATTGTAAAGTCCTTGTGACAGGATCTCTCTTACTGTGGACAGCACCAGGGCCACTCTAGGCACCAGCAAAACAAGCTGGTGCTTGGGGCAGCACATTTTTATGGATGGCATTCTGGTGCGGGCCATGCCACCCCTAAAAATGTGCCCCGGCTGCCCTAACTCACCTCCAATGTTGCCGCTCACACGCCGCTGCTCGCCCTCCCTCCCAGGCGCTCAAACCTGGGAGGGAGTGGGAGATCCCGAGCGGCCATGGCGCACGAAACAGCTGATTCGCACGCCGCAGCCGCTCAGGATCTCCCCCTCCCTCCCAGGTTTGAAAGCCTGGGAGGGAGGGGGAGACCCCAAGTGGCCGCGGCGCATGCGCAGCTTCTCCCTTTCCTTCTCTCCCTCCTAGGCTTGAGAGCCTGGGGGGAGGAGGCAGGGCTGGGGATTTGCGGAAGGGGCGGAGTTGAGGCGGGGCCGGGGGTGGGGTAAGAAAAAAACGGGGGCGGCCAAAATTGTTTTTACTTGGGGCGGCAAAAATCCTAGAGCCGGCCCTAGACAGCACATAGTGCAATGGGGCCCTAGTTCTGACTAGAGCCTTTGAGCACTACTGGAATAATAATAATAATAATAATTAATAAATATTTAAAATTAATGAATGTCTATCCAGGGCTATCCAGTGCCTGTATTGCTTCCTCTGACTCCCTGCAGAGATTTTATAACAGTGAATAAAGTTCCTACTCGGATGGTCTAGTATTTTGGGGCCACTGCCTGTAGTAATGTGTTTACAGAACTGAGGCTTTAATACTCTGAATGAGCATTAAAATGTAAACATTGACTGAGATCACACATAACGTGTGAAATTCACCCTTACAAACAAAATGCCTGATTAAATTGTCTTCATCCAAGGAATTAAGGTTGTGAGGGGTGCTGCAACTTTGCACTTGCTGTGCTTCCTATCCTCTGGAGCCATGTAAATTGCAGAACCTGGGTCTCTTCTCCAGCCTGTCCTTTGGTCTACTGAGAGTCAATATGGAGCCTACAGCAACCCCACAAAAGGATACTCCAAACAAGCCCTTCACTCAGGGTTTTTGTGGCAGAAAGAGCCTTGTATAGTCTCTCTACAAGGGGATGAAATTCATCCATGCTGCATAGATATTGAACATTTTGTTCAATGTATACTCCATAAAAATAATTAGCATTAGCACACATTTTCACAAACTGTCTTTATAGACACCTGCACTAAAGGTAAATACTTAATTCCCATTAAATAAGCATCACAATATAATAAGATTTCCTAATGTTATAGTGAGAGTGCTGTGGTCAGGCTGCTTTGGTTGTTTCAGCTAAACCAACTTTGAGTCCAAGGCAACCAGAGCAACATTAACACTTAGGACATTATGCTTACTTGGCCATATTGTTATAAACACATTTTTGGGATGGAGCTAAATGAGCCAAGAATTATTAGACGATTGCAACAAAAAGCTTACAAAAACATCAAAGTACTGTTTACAGGTTTAAATGTCAAGAGCAGAACAAATACTTCCAACATATCTATCTCCATCTGAGGCAATTTCTAAATACCTCCTTCACAGCATTTTGATATAAATGGTGCCCTTGTGTACTGTCAAACTATATTGATGACCTATTTTTTACCTACGCATTGTGAGATGCACACACAGACACATGATTCCTAAGCTTCAGTGCTGCTGCAAATAATTGTTTCTCCAGAGTCAGTGACTGCTATACTGTCAACCCTCAATTGAGTAAATCACCTTCATAGATATGGAAACATTTTGTCATTAATACAGTTAAAGGCAGACTGACTTGTCATTGATTTTCTTGCCACACTCCGCGGTTATAAGAAAAACAAGAGAAGTTATCTTTCGGCTCAATTGAACTTTAAAATGACAGAGACACTGTAGTAGACTACATTTCTCTCTATATTATAATTTTTGTGTTCCATTCCATCTGGAAGCAGAAATTTGTACTTGAAACAGGGAGGAAAGGGTGAAGCTTAAAGGAGTAATGTATAGGTGTTCAGCACATGGCATGCAAACTATTTGAACTCAAGCAATACATAGAGACCCATCGGGGTGAAGTCATTAGTTTTGCAGTGCACAAACTGGGCTACTTAAATCCCAGCTAGAACAAAAAGGAATTTAATCCAATCAGTGATCTCATTCTATTTGCATCCATCATCAAGGGATATGATTTCTCAAGTCAGACATATTTAATTTAAATTAATGGGGGAATCTTGATGAAGTCTGGTTACTTGATGTGAGCTTCCCACAGAAAGGCAGTCTGAACATCTAAAGAAGGTTAACAATTTATTTGCTTTTTTGTGTTTTATAATTCACAGATGTCATGAACTTTAGTGTCAAAGACCCCAATCCAGCAAAACATTTAAGCATGTAGTTAGCTTTAAGCATGTTGATACTGCCATTGGAGCCAAAGGGAATAATTTGTATCCACATTTTAGATATGAAAGAAGTGTTTTTCTGGATTAGGCCAAAAGAAACCAAAATATAATCTCAAAGATAATGAATTGTGAGTTTTAATAAGTAACTTCATATTTCCTTTGTTAACCAAGCTTTCTTCTGCATTTCCAGAAAGCTCTAGTTCATGGGATGGCTCTCAAACCAGCCATTGGAGGCCTGCCTGATTAAGTGGTGCTTGCTCTGCCTCCTTAGTTCTAGCTTCAAAATTGCATTAGAGGACAAAAAAAGATGTATTAAATACTTTATTATTATCATTTTTTTTGAAATAGGGAATTTATGTAGTTGCCACAGGGAAGTATTAAGATGGTGAATGATAGTGAATGGCTCACAAAAGCCTAGGCTGTGGAACAGCAGTTGGCAACCTGCGGCCCAGGGGCCGCACGCAACCCATCAGGGTAATCCGCTAGCTGGCCGTGAGACAGTGTTTTCATTGACTGTGGCCACTGGAAGCTAAGGGCGGCCCTGCCTGCGGACGGTCAATGTAAACACTGTCTTGTGGCCTGCCAGTGGATTACCCTGATGGGCTACCTATGGCCCACGGGCCGGAGTTTGCCCACAACTGCTGTAGAGAGACAAGGTGGGTGAGGTAATATTGGACCAACTTCTGTTGGTGAAAGAAACAAGCTTTCACCAACAAGGCTGTAGAATCATTTTCACTCTCTTTCCGTGGATCAATAACTATCCATTGTCATTCAGCATGGCAATTCTAAGTCAGTCATGAGGGCAATGAATAGTCATTTTGCCAGCAAAAAAAAGGACTGATCTATACTAGAAAGTTAGGCTGAGAAAAGTTGTTCACATCATAAGAATGACCATATTGGGTCAGACCAGTGGTCCTTCTAACTCATTATCCTTTCTTCTGATAGTGGCCCTGGTGCTTGATGCTTCAGACAGAATGCAAATGACTAGGGCTCTACCAAATTCACAGCCATGAAAAACATGTCATGGACTGTGAAATCTGGTCTCCCCTTGTGAAATCTGGTCTTTTGTGTGCTTTTACCCTATACTATACAGATTTCATGGGGGAGACCAGTGTTTCTCAAATTGGGGGGTCCTGATACAAAAGGGAGTTGCAGGGGGGTCACAAGGTTATTTTAGGGGGAGTCATTGTATTGCCACCCTTACTTCTGCACTGCCTTCAGAGCTGGGCTGCTGGAGAGCGGCAGATGTTGGCTGATGAAGGCAGAGCCTTGCCAGCAGCAGCACAAAAGTAAGGGTGGCAACACCATACCATGCCACCCTTATTTCTGCCCTTCTGCCTTTAGAGCTGGGCGGCCAAAGTGTGGTGGCTGCTGATGGAGGGCCCAGCTCTACAGGCAACAGCACAGAATTAAGGTAACACAGATTTATAGACTGGCATTATATTTTCTGTTTTATTATCTATCCCTTTCTGTTAGATTTTTTGACTATTGTGGGTGTTATCTGGGGTTCTTTCAACCCCAAGTTCTTGGTAACTTTTACTCTGTGAGAGGAGGTGTCAGGAAATAAATCAGGGGAGACACGGCCGTCCGACCAATAGATGGCTGGCACAAACAGGACAACACAAGAGTGCTTTCACTTAAAGCTAAACTTTACTTAGTCTCAAGCACTTACACACATCCGCAACAAGATTAGTAAAACACCCCCAACCCTTGATAATTACCAAAGCTGAATGTGGCTTTTCAGTGACACAGTGGCAGGCTTCCGGTGGACAAATCTTTTGGCTGCCGGTAGGGAACACAAGATGCATCCAGAGGGAGAGACCAGTCCAGAAGAGTCCCCCCACCTCAAACTTCCCCCCCCCTCATTTCTACAATACTAATAGAATGACAGGTCCCTTAAAGAAACCATGTTAAGTGAGCAGTTTCAATGATCAAGCAAGAGGTTCCTTTTGATTATTGATTAAACAGGTGTGGGTTTTTCCAGAGTTTGCAGCATTGAGACCCCAATAGACATTCCTGAGGTAGATCCTGCTCTTTTACAATACACGTATCAAAAACTTCAACACGATTCTTATCAGGAAGGACACAGGGTCAAGTTGCCCTTTCTATTGCACCCCAAAACCCCTTCCCCTCCTGCCTTGGTCAAGCTGAGGTTGCTGATTGGCCAATTTACAGCTTGCTGACTATATACAGGGAGACTTTTGCAAACCAGTAAAGTGCCTAAACCCACTATGGCTTTTTGTTAAAAAGCAATCTAGTCAGAAGGAATCTCTTGCTTGAAACTTCTTACTTAACAAGGTTTCTTTAAGGGACATGTCATTCTATTACTAATGTATAAGTAAGGGGACTCCTTTGGGGCACTCTTTGGGACTGGCCTCTCCCTCTGGATGCATCTTGTGTTCCCCAGCAGTAGACAGGCTGTCACTGTGCCACTTGAAAGCCACACTCAGCTTTGGTAATTATCAAGGGTTGGGGGTGTTTTACTAATCTTGTTGAGGACGTGTGTAAGTGCTTGAGACTAGTAAAGCTCAGCTTTAAGTGAAAGCACTCTTGTGTTGTCCTGTTTGTGCCAGCCATCTATCGGTCGGACGGCCATGACTCCCCTGAATTATTTCCTGACACCTCCTTGTACAGAGTAAAGTTACCAACAGCTTTGGGTTGAAAGAACCCCAGGTAACAACTAGGCTGTCTTTAACAATAAGCCATAGTGGTTTCAGGCACCTTACTGATTTGCCAAAATCTCTCTGTACTGTGGGTACAATGATTGGATGTTTATGGAGAACAATCCACAATGTAAAGGCACATTCAACTGTCATTCTACACCTGTTGACCTGATAGCTGAGTCTCTCCTTGGTGCTGTCAAAGTGGCCATCATATGGCTTCATGAGCCAGGAAGGAAGGAGTAGGCTAGGTCCTCCAGAATCGATACTGGCCCTTTAACATCCCTAATGGTAATTGAAAAGAATGCCCCTGCTTGCAGCTTTCTGAACAGTCCTGTGTTCTTAAAGATATAAACATCATTCACCTTCCTTCACCAGCCAACACTGATATTCACCAGCGCTTGCATAACCATAGAAAAATAGCCCTTTCTATTGATGTACTTTGTGGCAAGGAATGGTGCCAGAATAGGTGTATGAATACCATCTATCACCCCAATGCAATTCAGGAATGCCATTGCTGCAAATATATCCACTATGTCCTGCACGTTACTTAGAATCATAGACCCAAGTATTAGGAAACAATTAATGAGCCTACACACATGCATGACAACAACCCCCACCATAGATTTTCCGGCTCCAAAATGATAGCAGTCAGGCAGTGCAAGCTTCTACAGTGTGATCGCCACTCATTTCTCAACTGTCAGTGCAGTTCTCATTCTGGTGTCCATGAATTGGAGTGCTTGGGAGAGGCACACAGATTAATGAATGTGGCCTTTTGCACCCAAAAGATCTATAGTCACTGTTCTTTATACCAAACCAGCCAGTGCCTGTTTCTCAGGCTCAGAAGCAGTGCTCCACCATCTGCAGCTGCTCCATGAACAACCTTGAATTGGTGTTCGCTATGTCTCGCAGCAAACTGTCCTCCAAGAAATCATCATGTCCGCCGATGTTGCAGTTCTTCCAATGGCTCAGCAAGTATTGAAGGATTGTTTGCAATGTTCATGACAATAGTGCAGAGCTGTTTAGGCTCCATGCTTCTGTTAGACTTGGCAGACAATGAAAATTTCCATATGGATTTGTGAGATTTTTTTTAAAAGATGCAAAAATTAGGGGATATGGATGACATTTTGGGATGAAGAAAGTTTCATAATGGGAACTTGACCCATTGTGCCAAGTCCCCGGTGTAACTCATTTCCGTCCTACCATGCATTGCCAATATCTTCCAAAATCAGTATGATAGAAGATGGTGAGTGGCACACTGGGATACCTACCCCTGGTGCACCACATGGTACATCAACACAAGTACTCCTGAAGAGTACATGAAGTGCTAGCTCAAGGGGTCAGATATGAACACATATGAGAGATATACTAACTCTGGTGGCTTTATGCTGAAGTAACTTGAATCAACCAAACTTTGTAGAGTAGACATCACCTGAGACTGACTACAGCCTGGTAGTTAGGACACTCACCTAGGAGAATGAAGTTCAAATCCTTGATCCAATAACTAATTTATTTTGTTTTATACAAGTGGAACAGCCCTCTCCTAAAATATAAGAAAACCAAGTTCAAATTCGTTTTCCACATCACAGAAAGGGGAGAATTGAACCTGGGCTTCGTACATCCGAAATGATTGTCTGAACGAATAGGCTAAATTTAATAAGGGAGGTGCCTCCTCTGGCCATTCTGTGAATCTTTCCTCCGCTTTTGTTGAAATGCTTGAAAAAAAAGTCAACCCAATTTTTTTTCAGGTTGAAACAAAATGGGACATTTCATTTTGATATTATCAAAATGTTTCAATTTGTTTAAACTTTTTGGGGAGGCATTTTGATTATTTCTCTCCTCCCCCAAAATGAAAAAAAAAAGAAATTATTTTCTTTTTGACACAAAATGATTTTTTTTGTTTTATTTTATTTTAAATTGTCAGTGAACAGAAAAACCTGTTATTTTTTCAACTCTACATAATATACCAGTGGCAAGTACAATGGTTACTTACATGGAAAAATAAAATTAGAAAAGTATATAATGAATTTTAGTTAACTTTTAAGGAAATTTAGCAAGTGAAAACAATAAGGAAAGCCCTCACCATGGGACAAACTAGATCTCTGAAGATCACAAGTAAGTGCTTGGTGGACCAGCTGTAGTCTGCAGACAAGTGCTCTGCAAATATATTTTCAGTGGTTGGGACCCAACTCAGGAGGTCAACAATGAGCAAGGCTAATCAATGTGGACACCAGGTATGTAGCACCATAATGTTTTATTGCTCAGACTACGCTGGAAGTCTGGCACAATTGCCTGATGCATTTCAAAGCCGGTTTTAAGACTATCCAAAATTCAGTTATATAGACTCCAAAGCAGCACTGTATATCTTTCCATTCTCCAGACCCATCTGTACTATTTTAACTTAGTTAGATTTTTTTTCTAGGCACCATCTTTCTTAAAGGATCTTTCAAAAAAGAGTGGGTCTTGATTTTTCTACTGTATAATACCCCAGTTGTCTGGGAGAATGTATACTGAAATATCAAATCTCTCACTTAAATCTGATGCCACTTATTATAATTGTGTGTTATGAGACAAGAAAAAATGTGAGAACATGGCAGGTGCAACACATTAAACAGCTTTTATTGTAATCCATTTACATTTACAGGATCAGTGAACAAAATACAAATCCCATCTGTTTAATGTATCTATCCCATAAATAAATCAGAAAACAAACAAACAAACAAATCAAATCCAATGCCCCTGTTTGGAAAAGGGGAAATTCAGATTTATGATGTGCCATCTGGATTTATGTAAACTTTGTGAGGTCCTCAGATATCATTAGGGTGACCAGATAGCAAGTGTGAAAAATCAGGATATGGAGTTGAGGGTAATAGGTACCTATGTAAGACAAAGCCCCAAATATCAGGTCTGTCCCTATATATCATGGTGATGAAAAGAGGATACATGCAAAAAATAACAGTTCAATGATTTTGGTCCTTTGTCTGCACTTTCTGAAGTTATCAGCATTTTTTCATGTCTACTAGTGCAAGGGGAGAACACTAATTGCAATCTTCTCTTGTTTCTTTGGTCTATGAAGCAAACTGTGTTGTTTAGAGTCCCTCAGGCTACATCCTCACTACGGGGACGAGGGGGGGAGGGTCGATTTAAGATACGCAAATTCAGCTATGCGAATAGCGTAGCTGAATTCGACGTATCTGAGCCGACTTCCCCCCTGTGAGGACAGCGACAAATTGACTTCCGCGGCTCCCCCGTCGATGGCGCTCACTCCTACCTGCGCCGGTGAAGCACAAGTGTCGATTCGGGGATAGATTGTTGCGTCCCTACGAGACGCGATAATTCGATCCCCAAGAGATCGATTTCTACCCGACGACTCAGGTGGGTAGTGAAGACGTAGCCTCAGTCTGATCTAATCCAATCTGATTTGTGAAATTTCACAGTTTATTTCATACTTCTGGACAATCATTTGTGAACAGCACCAGAGCAATCCCGAGAACCAATTAGTTTGTACTCTTAGGTGGTATCATTAAAATCAAGAACCAGGACCAGAATAGTGTGATCTGGGGCTATAAGCCGTATTAACACAGATGTGGCCCTCCATATTGTTATCAGGGGCTGCTCCAGGCACCAGCGCACCAAGTGCGTGCCTGGGGACGCAAGCCACGGTAGGGGCCTGCCGGTTGTTGTGAGAGCGGCAGTCAGGCTGCCTTCGGTGGCATGCCTGCGGAAGGTCCGCCAGTCCTGCGGCTTTGGCGGCAATTCGGCGGCGGGTACGCCAAATGCGCGGGACCAGCAGACCTCCCGCAGGCATGCCACCAAAAGTCGCCTGACTGCCGTGCTTGGGGCGGCAAAAAACATAGAGCTGCCCCTGATTGTTATGACCCATGCTATGTCCCTGCCCCAGTGCACTGGTTTCACCCCTACTTGAGATCACAGTGGCAGGTCCACCCAGCCAAGGGCAGCTTGCTAGAATCTTTCCGCCACCTGGTCCTCTGCTCCCCGCATTCATGTCCTTTCCAGGGGTGGTAGGAATCAGTCCCACAGAGCTGAGCCCCTATTAATTTTGCCTCAACACAGCCATGATGCAGTGGAGGTAGCATGTCACCCAGCCCCGCTATACACACATAGTAGTGATTGTGGTATGCAACCAAAAGGAGGGTGTTCCAGTATCAACAACCTATTGAAATGAATAAGACACCTCATCTCTCTCTGAACCAATTAAACGTCACTGAAGTGATAACATTGCATTTACATTTTCAAGGTTTTCTTCACAACCATGAGGACTATATTACACACACACACACACATTATAGTTTTTAAATGAAAGCTGAGACACTGACATCACAGTGACTCCAGGAGTTAGGGTCCTTGACCTGCACCTATAGGGAAAGATTCTTAACTGATGTTGGAGCCAGGTTTTGAAACGCCCAGAACCTACAGTTGGAACCGGATATTCAAAAGTTTCTCCATACTCAGCAGCTCCCATTTTGAGACCTCTGAACAGATTTTCAGAAGGTCTCAGCACCCCAGGTGCAGATCTCTGTTAAAAATCTTGGTGACTAATGGGGAGCTGGATCTTTTGAAAATCTGGCCCCAGATGTAGGTGCTAAAGTGTGTTGGGTTTTGTTGAGTTTGAAAACCCAGCCCTAGTTCCTAGGCTTTAATCTGGTGCTACTTAAAATGATGATTCCCAAATGTAACTCTATTTTTGTCAGAAATCTAAGGAGTTTAGTCTTGGAGACCATCATGAATGCCACAAAATAATAAAATAAATATTTATCAAAACATTCAAGGATAGAGTCATAACAATAAACTGTGAAAGCATGTGCTCCAGTTCTTTTTCAGTGTGTTACCCTGTCCATAGCAGAAACAAAGAGTTAACCATTGATAGGATGGATTTTACAGGGATCTTAATAGAGGAATCTGATTCTTTCTTCTCTGTCTCCACTGTTAAAACCTTATTTTGTGCCTTGGTCATCAGCTTTTTATATTCTTCACACTTCTCATTGCAAGGGCCATAGAGAGCAGATATGCCATCAATGATCAATAGAAATAAAGACCATAAGAAAATGGTTCATATCATGTGAGACACTTTGTCTAATGACACACATATCAGCCAAGGTTTGGAGTTCCATTCCTCAAGAATAGAAACTAAAATGGGTAAATAAGATTATTTTTACTCAGGTAGGCAAGAATCACTCATAATTTGTATGTGGATAAAACATCTTTCTCCCAACATATCTAAAAGGAACTGCAGTTGCCCAACAAGGGTAACACCCTGTTTTCCTATGCAATGTGGCCTATACACATTTTGGGTGGATCAAGAGATGGTCTGTCACACCAAATTAGAAGCTACAAATTTTCTTGCCATGTGAGTCAGATCTACATCTTTCTGTATGTGGATAGTGTCTCTTCTTCAGTTGCATTCCCTAAATGAAACAAAATACTTATGTATAATACAATACTGTAGAAGTATGTCCATCAAATTTGAAAAAAAAATATGTGGGACTGTGCTGATTTTCATTGTAAATGCTTGTGGCACTTCAAAAGTAATAGGAATAGTATGGCACAAGAAAGAAGGAATGTTGAAAAATATAAATTAGCATATAACTTTGCATTATTAAAATAAATTACATAAAAAGAGGAAATTCTAGTTAATAATATAGGCTAATATTGAAATACAATCCTTAAAACAAATCAAACAAACATAAAAAGCCTCCGATAAGAAAAAGGCTGAATAAATTTGTTATACACCAGCACAATCTACTGGTTACCAGGAAACAGCAGAGAAACAGAGAGCTGAAATTTGAGAACTCAGTTGACACGTGCCTAATAGAAATCAGAGGGTGGCTCCCTCCAATACACCTGAAATTAGGATATTCATTAACATTATTTCATGATGTAAGACCTCAGAGTTGACTGAACCCACAAAAAAGCTGCAGAATCTCCAATGCGATGGATGTCCGGACCAGCGCAGATCCCGGACTCTCCCCACATCCCAAGGGTAAGAGGATAAGAAGTGGTGAGATTTCATTTCAAAGAATGTATTTCCCCTTCTGCTTTTTAACATAAATAAATGAAGGCTTTATTGAATAAGTCTACAGTAGTGAGACATCAAGTAATACATTTTAGATTTTAACTAATGCATGGTCTCCTTTATAAGTCCAAGCAAACTGACCAAAGAGAGATTAACAACAATAACTTTAAGCAATTGCTTTTGATATACTAAACATTTAAATATTAGGAACCACACTCTTAAAAGTACTTTAGAGACAAGTTCATCCTTTAAACTGTGATACATTTGTTAGGTACTAAAATATTCAGATATGATGATCATAAGTGTACATAATCAGAAATGTTGGTGATTTGCATTGTTCCTTCATGCAACTGTTGAGCCTCATTCCTAGTTTCTGACAATTGCTTGAAAGACTGTATTGATATGTTCAGTACACACTTAGAACATTGGTTGTGTTTAGACCCGATTAAGGAACTGTTGATTGTAAACTAGTGTAGTTCTGGGTGAATTAATAAATTGTTGATTGGTTAAGAATAATTAAGTGTTCTGATTTGAGTAATACTTTTCAAGTTAAACTTTGACCTGAAAAGAACCCAGCATTAACATTAATCAGCTAACTTTCCCTGGACTTAATGAAAAGGTGTTATCCTACTAAATTGCATTGTAATATTGTCAATAACACTTATCAAACTGGCAAATCTAGTTTGTTAGATTTCAGCTTTAAAATCATATTGACACATTGGCAAATTCATAAAAAATGATCTCCTTTCATGCTTACATCATCTTCTATCTCTCCATTCAGCTAAAAGGTCACTGAGGGGTGTCATCTTCACCTTCCTCAGCTTCAACAGTATCAACTCACTTCTTACAGCAGTAACTTCATGCTTTCCCTTCTCACCTTCAGGATATTCTATTTTCCCCTATTCATCTGTCCCTACTTCCTACGCTCTTCCCAATCCAGTCTCCTAACTGCTGCATTAATCTCATTCTCAATTTTGTACCATTTTTCATGTTCTGTCCCAATGTTCAGAACAGCTCCTTTTTCCAAGTGACATGTATTCCTTCCTTAAAACTCACTACTCTGGTGCATCTTTCTACACCAATGCTATTAGTTCCTAATTTGATTTTGATCTCTTCTCATATGCATTGTATTTGTCTGGAGTTAGAACCCAATCTCCTTAAAGCAAATATTTTGCCTTTTTACGAGTTTGTAAGGCACTATGTGCACTTATGCATTAAAAATACAAAGACTGTTGCTCCCCATATTATGATTGTTGATACAAACTGGGACCTCATCTATACCACTCCTCGTATATGGTACTCCTGGGTTTGGATTTATAAAACCTGTTGTAGAATGTGGAAGATATAAGTATCTGCAACTCTATTTAACAATTCATTCTAGTTAGAATTCTGTTTGCACCCAAAGACTCCAATTGAAATAGTAACATTTAAATATAACTTGGAAATAGTTGATGTTGTAAATCTGGGTCTAGTGCATTATGCAATTTGCTTGTAATGGACACAGAACTGATTTTTAAACTGTGCCTTTTAGTCATGACTACATAGCAGTAAAAACAGATTTTAGATATAAAATGATTCTTTCTACTTTTGCTTGACCTTAGTTATTTATTAGGACATAAGCTTGTACTACTGAGTGATAAGCTGAATGAAGGAATATAAGTAGTCATTATCCTTGTTAATATTTTTCAAGGTGGGCATAATCTTTAAAAATCAATTTCAGAAGCACAGTTGTTACTATGGTAATTATATAGACCATTGTTTTCTTCTGTGTTATTTTACTGTATTTTATAGGTTTTCTCTTGTAATGTGAGTCAGTGGTAACAAAGGACAAAATTTGTGACCATTATGATTAAGTCAATACCCAGTTTAAGTTTTTTCCAAAGTTTTCTACAGTCTTGTTTCCTATGATTTTGTTCCCCCAATTTTTACCTTTTCAGGAAGTTTAACACATGCATGTATTCACACACAGAGTCACACAAATAAAAATATAAAAATGTGTATTTGAATTAAAAATAT
Organism: Trachemys scripta elegans; assembly: GCF_013100865.1. Taxonomy (NCBI): domain Eukaryota; kingdom Metazoa; phylum Chordata; order Testudines; family Emydidae; genus Trachemys; species Trachemys scripta. Next base: position 257,052,322 of record NC_048298.1, on the reverse strand, counting down.
ATATAAAACAATCTTTTTTGTGTTTTCACAGTGGTGACATTTTCTTAATGTGGCTGAATGACCTCTGGGTTCATTAATAATACATTCCTACAGCATACATGCATTCTTACCTTTCCCCCATTCTAACACTAAAGGCACAAATCCCTTTGTTCAATGGCACATTATGCAGGTCCTCGCTAGTGAAAATGCTACTCCCAAAAGCTTTATTTCATTCCATTTAATAGAATGTCTTCTAAAATATTTAAAATGTTAATATCTGGATTAAATAAACTGAAAACATCCTGAAAACACTCTATAGCCTCTGACCAAAACATTGCCATTTTCTTTATATTTCTAAATCTCACTAAAAAACAAAAGCAAAAACTGTTCCCTTTTACCACTTTAGAGTTCATTATAGCTTCTCTGCACGTTTGTTAGAGAGAGCAGAGAACCCCTCACACCCGCCTAGATATCACTGGATTACTAATGTTCCAGGAAAGCTAAAGGGAAGATGGCTAGCACTGCAGGAAGTGCTAAGTGGGATGCATGATGCTGGCTAGCACTACCAGAAATGTTGGAACAAAAGAGGAGTGCCATTGCTCTAGTTTGCTGTACGCTTGGCAACAACTGCCCAGCCAGCTTGTGAAGAGCATAGATTATACCCATAGAACAGATGAAGCAGATGCTGCTCCTTAGCATGCTCCCCCTCAGCGCAAACATAAGTCTTCCAGAGGATCCTACTTCCAAACCCTCTAATATTATTTTGGCTCAGAGCAGTAACAGTATCTTAACAGGTCCCCTGCTCAGACTGGAATTATACCTGATAATAATTTGATACCCCACAACAAATATGGAAATGCTAAACTAATATCTGGGTCTTTTGTTAGCCTGATCTTTGTGATGGCTGGGTATGATATTTAGTTTGGACCAATATTTATATCAACTATAGAAGTCATCAACCATGTTAAATGTTACTGTTTAACTGAAACAGCTGGAAGAATGGAAATGGAGATAACAGTAGTAAAACACCCTATTCAATAAGAAAAGAGGTAAAGTTTTGGGTCCCCTACTAGAGAAAGGATGTGGACAAATTGGAGGTAGTCCAGCGGAGAATGATAAAAATGATTAGGGGGTGGGGGCACATGGCTTATGAGGAGAGGCTGAGAGAAATGGGCATATTTAGTCTGCAGAAGAGAAGAGTGAGGGGGGATTTGATAGCAGCCTTCAACTACCTGAAGGGGGGTTCCAAAGAGAATGGAGCTCGGCTGTTCTCAGTGGTAGCAGATGACAGAACAAGGAGCTATGGTCTCAAGTTGCAGTGTGGGAGGTCTAGGTTGGATATTAGGAAACACTATTTCACTAGCAGGGTGGTGAAGCACTGGAATGCGTTACCTAGGGAGGTGGTGGAATCTCCATCCTTAGAGGTTTTTAAGGCCCAGCTTGACAAAGCCCTAGCTGGGATGATTTAGTTGGTGTTGGTCCTGCTTTGAACAGGCTTTTGGACTAGATGGTCTCTTCCAGCCCTAATCTTCTATAAGTCTATGAAAGGAAATAAAGGATACTGCAAAATCCACAAGGAAGTCATGAGGATCAGCTAATTACTTAGGGTAGTATCCACAAAAGTACTTACGTGCCTAAGTCCCTGTTTTAAGTGTCTAAATCCCAGTTTTTGCTCCATTATGAATAAACTGGGCCAGAGAGTGAGAGACAATGAGGGTGACTCTGCAGTCCAGTCATTAGGGCACCCACCTGGGAAATGGGAGATCCAGGGTCCAGACCCCCTGCTCCAATCATTCTTTCATCATTTATCCACAGTGTAACAGCTTCAACAAGAGAGACTGGGGGAGACCCCTGCCTTCCAAGCAAAATGTCTTGTTGCTCAGCAATTAGAGAACTCTCCTGACATGTGGGGTACCCTTGTTCAAATCTTTTTCTCCCCCTCTGGCAGAGAGAGGGGAGTTAAACCTGGATCTCCCACATCCCAGGTGAGTGCTCTAACCACTGGGATAAACATTATAAGGGATGCATCATCACCACCTGCTCCTCCTCTCAGACCCCTTCTGTTTTGTGTGGATTGAGGCAAGCACCTAACATCACATTCCCATGAGAAACAGCTTAGGTGCCTAAGCCGTCTGACTCCAGCCATCAGGTTTCCTATTCATGGATCGCTAAGCAGAAATAGGTACCTGCCCTACCGCCTGGACTGGCAGGGTTTAGCACACACCCCTCTGGTCAGCAGCTCCCATTGGCTAGCTTAGGTGGCTAGGATCACATTCTTAGGTGCCTATCTCTTCCCATTCATTCTACAAGGAGCCAGGGTGCCTAACTCAGCTTTGTTGATCAAGTGTGGATTTTCTGGGCATCTTAAAGTTAGGCCCTGTGATGCTCTGCGTTGCAATGCCTAATTCCCTTTTGTGAATACCACCCGTATTCCCTTAATACTCCAAATATCAAGTACATTTAAGGACATTTTTTCTGCATTGTCTCTCTTATAACATGACAAAACACATTTATTAAAAAAAAAGAAAAGAAAAGAAAACAAAACAAAACAAAAAAGCCCTGTAACCAGGCAATATTATGGACATTATCTGTAAAACATGCTGAAAATGGAAAACCTGGTTTATGAGATCTAATGGCATTTTTATGTTCACTATTTCTTAGTTTTTGTGGACATGCAGTCTTTACAAGAAATAAAAGTCCACAAGAATATATAAGAATATCTATTAAAGCAGTGTAGCTGTAACACATGTTATGTGTTATGAAAACGTAAATGTAAAAGTTATGTTCTTTCATTTAATGAGAGATATTTGCTTCTGGATGGCAAAGACTGTATAGGAGTTATAGAACTTTGACTGGGCTAGGTTTAGGACAAAATACTCCAAACTAGATTCATACATGCAAGTGGAAAATAGGTGTATAAAATACAAATGGACCATACATGCAAAATACAGATCCAGATTTCAAATGTTCTAAAGCTATGTGAATTGTTTGTGCTATCCATATGGAAAAGTTCCTTTTGATTCTTCATATTGTACAGAATGCACAATTTGAAAATAAGACCCACAGAATACAACATATTTAACATGCAAAATCCCTCCTAAATTTATTTACATAACAAATTACTGCTGTACTTCCTGCTCTCCCCCATTTTTACACAGAACTGATTTCTATCTCTTCAGACCTTGGCATCCAAACATTGCAAGGAAAGGTCCTGCAAAAGACATGAAGGTTGGGTTGGATGTCATTTTCCCCAAGAATCCTCTTTTCATCATCTTTGATATTGTCCTGCTCTGAGAGACATTTTTCTCAGTTTCTGTCAGACTAACAACCCTCTCTTTACTGGACTGCACTGGGTGGGAGCCAGTTCCTTTTAAAGAGAATTTGCCATCAAACCCTTGTGACCAAATACAACATTTTATCCAATTAGCTACAACTTGCCATTTCAGGCAAACAACCTTTATAAAGGCTTGTATGAGACAGCTGGCCACCTGTTATATTGTGTTACAACATGGTGAGGTCATTATCTCATACAGAGTGACTAGGCAAAACACCAAACACAGAGCAGGAGGGTGTTTTATCAATAAGAGATACAGCAGGCAGGCAGAGCAGTCAGATAGAGATCTTTATTGAGCATGCATAGAAGCCAGGATTACGTGCTAGGAGGCCTGAGTTTGTCCAGCAGCAGCTTCACCATCAGCATGCATTCCTGAGCACCAGGCGTAACACCAGATTAGGTTGCTCTTTCTGTACTCATCATACTACAAGTGGATTTCTAGACACGGTAGCAGATAAACACATGCACCATTCTCTTGTTTGGCTCTCATCATCACTCCAGTGCCCAAGAAAGGGATTCACAGAAGCCAGCAATCTGAGCAGGGTGACACATAAGATAGCCAATAGGAAATGCTAATGAGAGGTCCTCAAAAGTAGTTAGGTGCCTAACTATGGCCCAGAGAGGAAGCACCTGTCTTCATTTGGGATTCACATCCATGAACTTACTCCTGGAGTTAAGTGCCTATGCCAGGTCAACCCTTTCTCACAGAAAATCTAGAGAGTGAGATTCCTCCTACATTAGAGCCAATAGCCTAGAGCACTCTCCTGAGCTGTGGGAGACCTGTTCTCAAATCCCCCCTTAGCCTGATTTAGAGCAGGGACTTGAACTTGGGTCTTCCCTAATGCAGGTAAGAGTCTTAACAATCAGGCTATAGAGTATGTCTAACTCAAGCTTTCCTGTTGAAGATAGTCCACTTTGTCTAAATAATTAAATATCCATTAGAACAAGGACTTAAGCTTGTGCATCCCACACCCCAGGCAGGTGCCTAAACCAGTAGGCCATAGAGTCAGTCACTCCCTTTCTCCCTCTAGCCCACAGAATATGTAAACAAAGTGGAACACCTTTCTCCCAAGACCCTTTCCCACCCCAGAATAGCACTCATACAGGAGACCTTAGCTTATGTCACTGATCCAAATCAGGTACAGTGAGAATTATGAAAACGGGTCTCCCGCATCCCCAGGGCCGCCCAGGAAGGGGGCAAGTGGGGCAATTTGCCCCGGACCCTACAGGGGCCCCCACGAGAGCTTTTCGGGGCCCCTGGAGCGGGGTCCTTCACTAGGGGGCCCCAGAAAACTCTCGCGGGGCCCGGGCCCCCGGAGTTTCTTCCACTCTAGGTCTTCGGTGCAATTCAGTGCCGGGTCTTCGGTGGCAATTCGGCGGCGGGGCCCCCCACCGTCGAAGACCCCAGGCCCCCTGAATTCTCTGGGTGGCCCTGCCAATCCCAGGTAAATGTCCTATCTGAGCTATTGAGTATACATACACACACACACAGCCAGCCAGCCCCCCAAATTCAAAAAGATATAACAAAACGTATTTAATGCAGTTTCAAATTCAAGGATTAGATTCAGCAGCCCCAGGTTTCTTACAAATCTGTACTACACCAAGAAGATGTGGTCTTTCTTTTATCAATTTCTGCCCATCCCCTCCTCTCTCAAAAAGTTTTCAAGACACAGAGTACATAGTTCTTCAGTGACAATGTTCTGATATAAAAAAGCAAAATAATGTCAGTGCAAATTTATGTTGATAACATTTAATTAATCAAGATGATGGCCTATGGAGATGACATTAAAATGTCAAAATATGTCTATGGAGATAACATGATGATGTCAAGACAATGGAAAAAACATGTACATTCTGGCAATGTAGACCAATATGTCAGAGCTAGAGCTATGTAAATAAAGTTAATCTTATAATATTTCTCTTCATGTCATTTTATGATTTCTCAGGCAAAAATAATATTTAATGCACTTCTTCTCCAGATGTGGGGCCATAAATGTTAGTGTTTTACACCTTTGACAGCGAACATGCTGCCTTCCATGTAATAGCAAGGAAAGCTGAATATCACTATGAGGCTGAGGTTGCTGACATTCCATCGAGATTTTTCCATCTCTCTTGGTCTTATACGTATTGTTGCCCATTCTTTTTGACACTAGTTTACCAGGCCTGTAGTACTGAAAAATAAAAGGAGAAAAAAAATGAATTGTCTCATATGCCCTATGTCCTCTCTGGGTAAGAAAGCATGTGATCATGGCAATAAAATGGAAAGTGTATAAAAAAACCACCAAATCAAAATAGTGTATGTTCTGTGATTTCCTGTATTTCATTAACCATGCATCTCAGTGAAAAGTCTGAGAAGTTGAAGCTACGGGAAGGAGAAAATCATAAATTTTATATTCACAATGAGGGTTTGTCCAAATGGCAAAGGTAAATGGACTTCTCCCTGCAAGTGTTGACTGAACCAATACAAAAATGACTTATCTCTCTATCCCCAACCCTCCACCTACATATGAGAGTGAATTAAATAAACAACTTTTAAACTCTCTTGTCTATATAGTGTTTTCTGAACATTAATTAAGGTCACAGCACCTTGCAAAGTATATAAATGTTATAAGTGATAACTTCCATCTCAGATATATTATATTTTCAAAGGCTGGGTCTACACTACCCGCCTGAATCGACGGGTAAAAATCGACCTCTCGGGGATCGATTTATCGCGTCCCAATCAATCGATCCCCGAATCGACGCTCTTACTCCACCAGCGGAGGTGGGAGTAAGCGCCATCGACAGGAAGCCGCAGAGGTCGATTTTGCCACCGTCTTCACAGCGGGTAAGTTGGCTGCGATAAGTCTAATTCAGCTACGCTATTCACGTAGCTGAATTTGCGTATCTTAAATCGACACCCCCCCCGTAGTGTAGATGTAGCCATAGAAATGTACATCCTGGAATATTCCAAATGCTTTAAAATTAAAAAAAAGGAAAAAAGAAAAACAAAGTACTACACACAATCTATTCAGAGAATCCTAATCCACTTCTGAAATGGGGCAGTTGTTTAATAGTGCACAGCAACACTACTCAACAGTTTAGAACAGGAAGTTGAGAATACCCTATCAATTTACATCTACAGAAGGGGGATGTAGCAGAAAATAATCATCCAGTAAGGAATCTGGACAACATCCATTTCTGTAATAAACTGGACATTTTCTTATCACATAATAAGGCTCTCAGGGTATGTCTACACTGCCATTAAAAACCTGTGGCTCACCTGTGCCAGTTGACTCAGACTCCCAGGCATGGGCTAAAGTGTATTTAATTGCAGTATAGACCATCGGGCTCCGGCTGCAACCCAGGCCATAGGACCATGTGAGTTGGGATGGTCCCAGAGGTCGGGCTGCAGCCTTAGCCTGAATGGCTACACTGCAATAAAACAGCCTTGCAACCCAAGTCCCATGAGCCCGAGTCAGCTGGAACAAGCCAGCCACAGGTTTTTAATTGAAATATAGATATTCCTTATGTCAAATAAATTTGTTAGTCTCTAAGGTGCCACAAGTACTCCTATTCCTTCAGTTGTATATGCCATCTGAAAGTTCAGATTTCTGGCAGTGCAGTGCTCCTTAATATTATGCTGGATTATAGGTTCCCTTCTAACTACCTAATTCATCAACACCACTTTCTGTAGCAGTTCTTTGGAGGTCACCCAGACAAGTACTGACCCAATTCAGCCCTGCTTAGTTTGTCATATCTTGCAAAATTACAAGGTAACACATCTTTAATTTTAAACTTAAACAATAATGCATATACTGGAAATATGGAATGCAAGAACATTATTCCAGGCTGGAGTACATGTGGTAATGATATACGAGTTGAAAATATATGAGTAGGAAATTGTTGGTCTTGTAATGAGAGAATTTTCCTTTGAGTGTTCTGAAATATCTTACTGCACCTTAACAGAGGCTTAGAGAAAAACCTTGGAAGGGGTTTAAAAACACTGTAAAATTCACTTCTACAAATTGACATAATTAAGGTGGTGACAGTATCAGGACACTTTGGTTTGCATAAGAAATAAGATTACGGCTCTAATTACGGTAAGTAGAAATTCATGATAGTTTAAATTAAAAAAATCCAAAATGGCTGGCAAAAATGGCAGAGAAAGGGATAATAATCTAAATGTAGGTAGTGGAAAGTTCTAGCAAACAAGATGGCATCAGAAGGAGGAGCTGGAAAAGCTGGAAGCTGATTGGCTAAGAGGACCTGACCTTGAGAGAGCAACCAGTATATAAGTCCAACAGCCAGCAGGCTGAGATTGTAGTGTGTTAGATGTAGGAGGCTTTCAGCTAACAGGCTGAAAGTAGTGCGTTTGAGGCTTTGCATAAGAATGGAAGCTGCCTGAAAAGAAGAAAAGAACATTCTGAAAAGTAGCTACCTTGAAAAGCAGCTACCTGGGAAAACAGCAGCAGCAGCAGAATTCTAAGGTCACCACGGCAACGACTCTCCTAGCAGCAGTCCCTGCTAAGCAGCAATGGCTAACAATCAACTGCCACTACAACAGCCTGGGGCAGCAGCTGTGAGAAGTGCAGTCTTAACATCCATCACCTCCTGGCATGGACATCATCCTCCTTCAAAGTGACAGATCAGAGGGATCCAATAGACAGGTCAGAGGGAAATTTGGGTATAAGTGTAAGTATGATCTTTTCTACCTAGTATTTAAGAGTATATGGGTCCCTCTGTAAATAAAGCTGGATGCCTGCATTTGGAGTGAGATCTCCTGGACCCGTCCTGGAATTGCTTGGCCAGCATTTACAGGATGTTAGATATTAAGTGTTAAATGTTAAATGTTAATGTAAAGTAAAATTTTTGTTAAATGTTATGTGATAATGATTTCTTATATGTGTTTCTAGAGACCCCGTATACTACATTGTATTAAGTCCGAGATTAGATATTAACACTGACTAAAGCCTCTGTGTCTTCGGGATATTTATATACATGTTACATTGAAGCTACTATATTCTTTGTGTGTGTTAAATATTGTAAGCAGTCTATGTATTTATTTCATTGTGCTGCTTTAATTACACCTCTATCCCGGTATAACGCGACCCAATATAACATGAATTCAAATATAACGCAGTAAAGCAGCGCTCTGGGGGGGGCGGGGCTGCACACTCCGGCAGATCAAAGCAAGTTCAATATAACGCGGTGTGACAAAGTTCCTCCTCTATCTTGCGTGTATGCATTATGATACAGACACAACCCTGTCTCATGCCCAATTTAAGACAAGTAGGACCTGATTTTTCAGAGTATTCAGCATTACATAGCAGCATTTTACATGGCTCCCATTGACTTCAGTTGAAATTGAATGCTTAGCACTTTGGAAAATCAGACCCCAGGATATCAAGTCAAACACCCCAAAAATGAGAAGTTTGGTTTAAGTGACTCAACTATCATTACCTAGGAAATGTGGAAGAGGCAGGGATAGAATCCAATTGTCCAGGGCAGCATTCTACTGCTTTACCCATGAGAACCTCCTTTCTCTTCCTGAAGGGCTGAATTAATGAAACTGGAGGCCCCCTTTTCAGGAACATGGCATCAATGAAGCAAAAAAGTACCTAGCTTATGGCAATCAACAAATCACGTATATTATTGCATAAATATGAATAGAAAACCAAAGACAATGAACCTGTTATGTAGTGCCTCAATAAACATAAAAACATAAAACATTAAGATTGAAATGAAATGCTGTGTGTTTAAATTGGCATCCTGAGAGCTTTAAGTGTTGCATATTCAGATATTGTATCCTCAATATCTGAGCAACCAAAGTAAATCCCATTCAACTGATATGATAGCAAGAACATTCAGCTTTGTTTCTACTATAGTTCACCAAAGACAATTTTTTATTAAGGCTAACATAGAGAATGATTCCTCTGCTTCACAGTTGGCAATGGGTACAGTCAAATACAATGTCAACGTAATGAAAGCATTCAGGAAGATATTACTCATCTCTTTGTCATGCAAAAATCTGATGATTCCAATAGCATTCTTATCCTACATGTACCAGAATCTTATAAATGCTGAAAATTGATATATTTTGGCAAAAAGCTCAGGCTCTAGATCATTTGGGTAAGTGTGAAGTAATAATTGAGTGCATGCTTTCATTTCCTCTTCACTTTGTACTTGATCAAGAGAAGTAGGGAAGCCAAATTGTGTGGATAGTTCAGCATAATGTTCACTTCTTTTTAGTTCCAGACTTAGCTTGTCAGGGATAACATAAAAGAACTCAAGCATGAATTTCCTTCTTTTTCAAAATATAGTGTCACTTTTGCCATCTGGAAATGTTTGCTTTACATTAAAGTGCATTGTTTTTTTTTTCATGGTAGGATTCATCAACATCACTTCCCAGCTTTTGTTCTTGATCCTCAAAATCTTCAAATTGAGACCATAAGCTTGTGAGAAACTCTTGCAAAGAAGTCAGCAAATTAGCAATAATGGCAAGATCCAGATTGGTCTTTTTGAAGCTTTGCACTAGTTTTGTCAGACCTTTCTAGTATCACCCTCCATAAGATACAAACAAATACAGTTTCTCATTAGTACATTTTCTTGTAGAATTTTCTTGTAGAATGATTGGGCTTTCCTTCAAGTTTCACCATTTTCCTTGGTATTGTCCATTGTTTCTTTCAAATAATGTTGAATGCCTTCTGTGACAAAGTTCCTCCTCTATCTTGGTGGGTCCTGTGCTTATTGGCGGATTTTCTTGCCTCAGAGATTCACCATGTGGGTTGGGGAACAGCCCAGAGCCCTTCCCCTCTGGAAGAACCCACAGTCCAGGTCAATTGGGAGGTTTGGTGGGAATCCGGGCCCGCCCTCTACTCCGGGTTCCAGCCCAGGGCCCTGTGGACTGCAGCTGTTTATAGTGCCTCCTGTAACAGCTGCATGACAGCTACAACTCCCTGGGCTACTTCCCAATGGCCTCCTCCAAACATCTTCCTTATTCTCACCACAGGACCTTCCTCCTGGTGTCTGATAATGCTTGTGCTCCTCAGTCCTTCAGCAGCACACTTTCACTCTCAGCTGCTTGCGCCTCTTGCTCCCACCTCCTCAAACTCGCACCACAAACTAAAGTGAGCTCCTTTTAAAACCCAGGTGCCCTTATTAGCCTGGCTTAACTGGTTCTAGCAGGTTCCTGATTACTCTAGTGCAGCCACTGCTCTGGTCACTCAGGGAACAGAAAACTACTCATCCAGTGACCAATATATTTGCCCTCTACCAGACTCCTGTATCCCACTGGTCTGGGTCTGTCACAGCGGTTTCACCTAGAACGCGGTAAGATTTTTTGGCTCCTGAGGACAGTGTTATATCGGGGTAGAGGTGTATAAGATGCTTTAAATGAAATTTTATTACGTTTGTTCTATGTATCTTTCTTACTTTGTTAAATACATTGTCTCAACTTATAAATAAATAATTATTTTGTTTTCGAAGAATTACTGCTTGTGTGTGTCAGTTCTTGAGCAGAAGGCTGTATCTGTGTCCTTTCAGGGGGTAGCAAGACCAGCTTGTTAAATTGGAAGCACTGTTGTAGCTAATATAATTGGTGTCTACAATTTTAGGGTAACATTCTGAGCAAAACACGGTGGTAAAGCAAAGGAGAATTCTATCATGATGAACGTAGGGTATTGACATTTTGAATTGAAGATGGTGGACACCAGGATGAAGTTGCATTGGTGTTACAGACTAAGGTAAGACAGGCTCTTACGGAATTTAACCCAATATCTCCTCATATGTTGAAGGTGAGATTCAGAATAAAATGCAGTGCAATTCCATAGAACAAGTATATCACTGACTTCAGCAGTGCCCAAAGAAGAATTTGACAAATTTTATAATAATCTATGGAAAATAATATTAGAAGTTTCAAGAGAAGACATATTATTGGTGATGGGAGATTTTAATGAGGAAGTGGACTAGGACTGGAATTCATGGACTGGAGCAAAAGGCAGATTAATACTAAGTGAAGAAAATGAAAAGAAAAAAAAAGAGAGAGAAAATCTCCTAAATTTCTGGCTAAGCAACAGCCTAGAGATAATGAAACCAATATTTCAACAAAGAAATCAGCAGAGGAAGCAGATATCATTTGATGGCAAATGAAAAACATGATTGACTTTATACTTATGGATCACAGATAGAAATCAAGTGTGTTGTGCAGATCATTTGTGGCCGATATTGGATCAGATCATAAGTTAATGCTGGCATCAATGAGGTTGATGCTGAGAGCAATATAAGAAGAGCCCGTAGCTAAGATCTACAATGTGGACAAATTGAAAGAGCTAGTTTTCAGGAAACAATACAAAGAAGCTGTGCAGAAAAAAAAACATCACATCTCTGGTAAAAGAAAAGATGAAAATTGAAGAGACACGGAACAGTGGAAAAATGGATTACAAGAGTGGCTGAACTAGTATTGGGCTAAAAGGCCAAAATGAGGAAACCAAAATGAATAACTGATGAAGTGCTGCATCTGAGTGACAAGTACAAATAGAAAGCTAAAGGAGAATAAATAGGAAGATGTAAATCTAAGAGCTAAATACCATAGGGTGATCAGAGAGATAAAACAGAATGCAAAGACAGACAGAAAAAAATGGAAAAGAGAACAATGTAAAGAAGCAGAAAGAGTATGTATGTGAAGAGAAAATGAAATAAAATACGGGGGATGTATTCTAAAATAAGTAGACTGAGTACGATATATGCATTGAAAATGGTGGCAGAAAAAGACAAGCACAGACAAATCACTGAGGACAAACAAGCAAAGAATAAGCAATGGAAAGAATATTTTGAAGAGCTGTTCAATGTGAAGAACACAGTAGATAAAATGGTCCTGGAGAAGCTTCCCACCAGAATGAGAAAGAGCAGATGCTGGTATTCTTAGAAGAAGAAATAAATTTTTCAACAGAAAAAAGGTACCAAAATCTGACAAACATAGCCATAGAACTGTTGCAAGCAGGCAAGGAATACATGGTAAAGGTAATGCAGAAGCTATTCAATGATATTTGGAAACAAAAGCAAATTCCAAGTGAATGGCTGTAGTGCCAATCCATGAAAAGAACTGTACAAAAATTGCAGAGGCATTAGCTTATTGAGTGTTGGGGGGTGGGGTGGGGACATTCATGAAAATGTCGCAGAGAAGAATGGAGAGATAAGTAGAAGCGGCACTTGCAGAAGAACAGGACAGATTTAGACCAGGATGAAATACAATAGGTCAGTTATTTGTGATGAGACAGATATCACAGAAGTACATAGAACACAACTAAACCTGTTATAACTTTATCGACTTCAAACAGGCTTTTGATAGCATTTGGTAGAAAAGGTTATAGAAAGTTATGACAATGTCTGGCATTCTCCAAAAACTGATCTAGCTGATAGAAAACATCTAAGGAAATCAACGAGTGCAGTGAGACTAGACAAGAAGCCAATGGAATGGTTCAGAACTACCACAGGAGTTAGACAAGGATGCACACTATCACCAGATTTGTTCAACTTTGTACTGGAAGCAGTAATGGCTGTAAGCACTAAGAGATGAAATGGTAAGAGTCATGTTATGTGGTAGGACAGTGCATAATCTTAGATTTGCAGATAATATTGAACTCACAGGATTGACCATAGAAGTTTTACAGAGAATAAGTGATAAAATAAACTCAGCAAGCAGAAAATTCAGATTGAAAATCAGCATGGAGAAGACAAATATGACAACTGGAAGACAAGAGAAAGAGGTAAAGATCCAATCTGGAGATAAAAAACTAAACAAGTTGTGTACCTTGGAGGACAAGTATAGAAGAATGGGAATTGTGACGATTACATAAAAGAAGAATCGAATTAGCCACTACTCCACTCAAAAACTCTGCAAAAACTGGAAGACTAAATAAATTTAATTAAAAAACAAAAGTCAATGTATATGAGTCAACTGTCTTGTTGATACTTGTGTATGGGTCAGAATATTGGAGTATGAGGAAAGCCAACAAATGAAAGACTCTGACTACAAAAATGAACTGGCTGAGGGGAATACTGATTTCAAGACTGCAGAAAATAAAAGAAAATGAAGAGATACGAAAATGGTAAAGGCTAGAATTAACACTGTTTCAGAAAAATCAAGAAAGACAACTGCAGTGGTTTAGACACATGTCAAGAAAGGACCTAGAAAGGATACTATACATGGTAGTATATACCAGAGTACAAGGAACTAGAAATAGAGGAAGACCAAAGATGTGCTGAATAGACACTGTGAAGAATAGGACAGAACAAAAAGGCTTAAAGAGGAATGAATCTGTGAAGCTGGTACAAGATAGAAAGTGGTGGAAGGATTTAATTCATTTCCATTGCCGATGTGGAACTGATGGATCAGAATCAAAGATAATAGAGAGATGAATCTTTGATTCTCATTTGTCGGCTCTACAGTAACAATGCGGTTGAATGGGGTTAGCCATTACTTTCTATCTTGTACCAGCTTCACAGATTTGTTCATATTTAACCTTTTTGTTCTGTATCATTCTTCACTTGGTATATCCCAGGGGTCGGCAACGTTTGGCATGCGGCTCGCCAGGATAAGCACCCTGGTGGGCCAGGCCAGTTTTATTTACCTGCTGACGTGGCAGGTTCGGCCGATCGCGGCCCCCACTGGCCACGGTTCATCGTCCCGGGCCAATGGGTGCGACGAGAAGCCGCGGCCAGCACATAGCTCGCCCGCGCTACTTCCTGCCACCCCCATTGGCCCGGGACGATGGTGAACCGCGGCCAGTGGGGGCCGCGATTGGCCGAACCTGCCATGTCAGCAGGTAAATAAAACTGGCCCAGCCCGCCAGGGTGCTTACCCTGGCGAGCCGCTTGCCAAACGTTGCCGACCCCTGGGATATCCAGTATATCTTCATTCTTCCTGCCTAGATAAAATAATGTACAGATATAGATAAAAGGTTTTGTTGTTGTTGTTTATGCAACTGGAGGTGTGCTAAAACAACATTCACAAAAAATGTACTGCAATTCTGCCATTTTCTATCAGAAACTGGCACACCCTTGGGCCCTATAAGAGTGGCCTTTGGATCATTGATGCCAAAATTGAAGACTCTATAATAGTACAAGATTTGTTGGAGTCTATTATTGCTTCTTTGTTCCTCAAATATACATTATTCGTTAAAGACCTTTAAGAATTCTACCTCATGCACGTGCCTTGCTTCAAATGGGACATTTGAAATGATGGTCATAATAATAATAATAATGAAAGTACCATTTTAAACGAAGAATCCAAAGACATTGTCTCCTCAATATGATGATTTTTTCCTTACTTTCCGGTACCTATTCTGTTTCCCATCTGAACTCATTACAGATCATGCCCAGAATATTCAAAAATAGGTGGGTATTTAAAAATTCTAAAGTTAGACTCCTAAATCTAGATTTAGGAATCTAAATAATAGACCTGATTTTCAAAAGTGCTGAACATCCAACTGCCCTCAGCGAGGTGAATGGAAGTGGCTGGGTACTCAGAACCTTTGAAAATCAGGCTACTAATGCTGATAGTGATCCCTTTACTCATTTTGAATAGTAGCTTACTCTACAAGTAGTCCCACTAAATGAAATGGGTCTCCTTGTGGAATCCTATGAGTAAAAGCATCATAATCTCGCCCTTATTTAGGTACCTAAATATGGATTTAAGAGCCTAACTTTAGCCTCATATTTTTGAAAATTTTGGGAAATAGCTTTTAATTAGTTAAAATATAAAATACCAAGTAGACAATACACAAATCTTTCCTGAATTATATCCTTTACAACCCAAGGATTTGGCCTTATAAGACTAAGCAGACTATATATATATCTGTGCTCATTTAAGAGACTATTTATTTAGAAGAAATACTAGGATCCCAAATGTTAGTCATCTAGAAGCTTTGTCAATTGAATTGGAGTCTTAATGATATTTAAAAATACTGCACTGGATTTAGAAGATGAATATGTTGAATAGTGCATATACTTTCCAAAAAGAAAATCTAAAACAAATCAAAGATATTTTAAGAAACAAAATTCCTTGTAGATGTACTCCTGTAAATGTATTACATACTCCTTGCTAAATATTAAAAATAGGTATGTGCAAACTTTTTGTAATGAATCATAATTTCATGGCATTTGCCATGGAACAAAACAAAACAAAACAAAAACAACACAAAACAAACAAAACACACCTTCAGAATTTTCCAGTCTTAGTTGAAAATCAGAATGAAAATAGGTTTTGTATAATTCCAGGGTTATTTTATGTGGAACAGGATCTCTATTTCTACCCTATTATTTACCCTTCTCCTCCTCCCTTTCCCTGGGCTCCTCCATCAACGTTTTCCTGGGGGGAGGTTCAATGACTTTCTCTCATCGTGCCACATTCATTCAAAATTCTTAAGAAGGTGGTTAAATGGCCTCTTCCTTACTGGGATGACTCTTATCTTGCCTTAACAGATATCTGACTGGCAAGATAGATCATCCACTTCAGTCAGGGTCCTAAATAGTTTGGGCTCTGGTTACCTGGGAGCCTCTCTCCTCACATTATACCACAGCAGAAGATATGCTCAAGATACCAGCCCTATGATTTAAAAAAGAAAATGGGCTGGTGACAAAGCATTCTCTGTGAGGGGTCCATGATCGTGGAATTCAGTTGCCTAACTTGGTGCAGCAGAAGTTTGACTTGTTAACTTTCAGGATACATTGAAAGGGTCACCTATATGTGGGGGCTTTCCTGGGAGGGGAGGGTAAAGGGTTTTGCATGGCAAACTGTGGAGCAGCTTTATTTATGGCAGAGTTTTGAAAAATTAACTGGATTATTTGTGATAGAAATGGGTGATGTTATGAAGCAGCTTTGGGTATTAGACCCTTTCGGTATGAAGGATATTTGTTCTGTTGTATTTTTAAAAGTTGTGCAGGCACTTAAAGCTTGGATAGGTGCATTAACAAGTCAAAATTAATTAATTTGCTCAACATCCCTTTGATATCTCCTAGTAGAAAGCATCCTCACATGAAAGTATCCTTTGCTTTGGACTAGCCCACTAATAGGTCCAGGACTTTTTCAGTCCCACTCCCTTGTCCTACTAAACTATAGATCAGAGATCGGCAACCTTTGGCATGCGGCTCACCAGGATAAGTCCCCTGGCGGGCCCGGCTAGTTTGTTTACCTGCCGTGTCTGCAGGGCAGCCAATCGCAGCTCCCACTGGCTGCGGTTTGTCATCCCAGGACAATGGGGGCTGCGGGAAGCGGCGGCCAGCACATCCCTCGGCCTGCGCATTTCAAATGTTATGGAACATTATTTTTTTACATCACTTTAAGACATAGATTCCTAAGGAAGCTTACAAAACAGTCAGACATGGTGTGTGAGAGGGAGGCTAGGGAATAAGTCTTGCTACAAACCCCAGATTATAGGCAAAATTACTGCTCAGGCCATTAGTTGAAATCAATGGCAATTACAGATGTTCCTATCTTCAGGCCCAATGCTTAGTACAATGGTAGACAGAGATTGATGGCTGATATCAGGGCAGGAGTTAGAATAGAGATGGAAGAAAATGTTAATTTGGGTTTCCTTAAAGTGAAATAGATTAAATAAAACATCTTCATAATTCCAATGTAATGAAATGCTAAAGCATTAATAAACAGAAAGTATTCAGTAATAGGATCAGTTTGTCCCATTGACAGCATTGGACACAAAACAGCAATTACCATGTGTCCATAATTTGGTTTTGAAAGAAATTCTTATAATGTCTCTTGACTGGCTGAGCATCTTCATTTTACATCTTCAGAAGCTGTAGCTCACTGGAGACAGGGAAGGTATGTACTACCTGAGTGGTGTTGCCTGGAGATGCTATGTGTAGACAATAATAATTCCAGAGACACTTTGGGGTGTCAGGACAGGCATCTCTTGCTGGAGCTGCAAAAATGTGTAGCCTGTTCTCCCACTAATGTTATCCTTGGCAGGTAGTAGAATGCTAGCCTCACAGCCTTGCCAGTGTCCTTGTTTCCTTGCATTGCTTAGTAGAGCTGAGCAATATTTTTTGTTTGAAACTTTTTTCAGAGACAAATTCAGATTCAGAGAAACCAAAACATGTTGTGAACTCATGCTGCTTTTGCTGAATTGTTTCACTTGAGAAAAAAAATCTGAAAAAAATCTAAATGTTTTGTTCTGACATTTTCATAATGAAACATTTTATTACGCAGTGAAATAAATTTGGTTTCAAAATTTCCTTTAATTTTATATTTTTAAATAAATAAAAAAAACAAAATAGTCAAAATGAAAGAAAACATTCAGGTTAAGTAGAAATGATTTTTTTTTCAATGTTCAATTTGCCAAAAAAATTGCTTCAACGAGAAATCTTTTTTTTCATGATTTTTCAGAATTTCCAGTAAACTAAAATATTAATTATTCTCCCAGCTCTATTCCTCAGTGTCTACAACTAAGTTATCTGCCCCTTATTCCAGGTACGTCTGATTGGTGAAAGAGGGGAAATAATTATTTGTACCTTCTCCTTTTTCTAGTGCACCTGCTCTGTCATAGCAATAATTTTGCTTTTGTTATGTAATGCATGACAAGCCTTAAGTGAGCATGAAGGAAACAACAGTATTTGAATATTATTTGGATGTGTAATTGATAAAATAGTTCAGAAGAAACAGGCCAAGTAGCCAACAGAATCCAAGCAATGAGGTGGGAGAAAATAGTCAGGATGGAATACTTGGCATAGTGAATTTTTCTCCTTCTCCCTGTTTTTAAGTGTGTGCCACTAATTTAAAACAGATTAAGTAAATGAGAATTTTGAGCATTTGTATAGGCTTCTTAATCAAATTTACCAATTTGAAATGGGGTCTAATGAAAGAGCAGTTGTGTCACTAACAATAGCAAAATGTACCCATATAATATAATTAAGCAATTCATTTTGATTCTGAGAGCATGGTAGTATAATAATCAGCACTGTTGCATGCTCTGAGGTATCTCTGTGATACTGGGCTAAAGTTTACTCACACTCACAAGAGTAATATCATGGAGGTCAGTGGGACTACTTGCAGGAGTATGGTGGGCAGGATTTGTCCCATTATATATTTGATAGAAAGACTGAGTGAGGAAAGCATGGGAATGGGATCCAGGAAATTTTAAATTCTAATGATTCTGCCACTGACTTGCTGTATGACCTGAGGATGTGTAATCACTAGCTATAGAGTCATTCTTAAACTTTCTCTAGCCCAATTAATTTTTAATTATTTAATTCCTTATTACAAGATGGAGCAGCTTCAACAATTAAGACTGAGAGAGCCCTATATTAGAGTATTCTATATTCTGGTGGAAGATTGCTGTTCAAATCTCTTGTCTGGCTATACTGAAAGAAGGACAGGACATATTTGACATGGGCTTTAAAAGGCTGCAACTTTATTATTAGATGTCTGGGATTACCCGGAAGATAAAAGTGTACAGTGCAGGTAACCACATGTTTTTCCATAATGACCTGGGGGGCTTTTACCAGCTCCCACTCTTTTCCCATCCAGGTCCCTCCAGCAAATCCATTGCCAGGACCTTACCATATCTGGGTAAGAATGAGCGGGGTGGGGGGCAAGGAGTGCTTCCACCATCTCCCCATCTTTTTCCCTCCAGATCCCTCCAGCAAATCCATTGCCGGAACCTTACCATTCACCCCCACACACACTTTGTAGGAGGGTTAAGGTGGGATATAAGAATGGGGGGGGGGAGTTTGGCTCCCAGCCATACCAATGATAGGAGTCCCCAACCGCCTCACATTCACTCCTTTAATTAAAACCTCTTTTTAAGTCCTTTCCCAAGACAAAGGTCACTGTATACCTTTCCTATGAAGTATCTGCAGTGGACATCCGCCACAAGGAGGCGCCAGCAATTAGCTTGGCTGCCTCCTCCCCAAACCCAGTCGGGTTCCCAGACATCTCCTAATGCTGTCTTTTATATCAGTTAAAAACAGGACAGCACCTACTTCAGACAGGTGGACCCCATTCTCCTGAAACAACTCCGCTGCCCTATATACTATGCCAGGATGTGAAATTACTGCCCCTCCCATGGTTCCAAGGAATTTGGCCATCTCCCTGTACACATACCACCTTGTCTTGTTCAACTGGGGGGCCTCATGGCTCCCTGCCAGACCCTGCACTGAAGCATATCTGACCAAATAATGTTAACTCCTGGAAAAAAGTTCCAGGATCAGCCCCAAGTCCCTGCTTGCTCTGGGCATTAATTCCTTTAACCATTCCCAAATTGTGTTCCCCAAAATGCACCACAATTATATCTGGGGTGCGCTGACTGGCCCACACAACATACAGCAGTGGTATTAGTTGATCCCATAACATGTCCGCTCTTGAATACCAATTGAGTATTACTTCATCACCGAAGCACAGCTGCAAACCCTTGGGCAATCTGGACATGTGCCTCCACGCCCAAAGGACAATACTGTGCCCACAGACCCACACCACCATCTGTATGGCCAGTCATCCAACATCTGTAATGAGATTACAACAAATTAATGCTGACTTACCACCTGAGATCTTACTTACGTTCAGTATGCATCCGAATGCCAACGCCCGATTGTCTGGGTTGCCTCTGCTCCCATATCTAGCTGTGCTGGTGCTGTTGCTGCTGCCACCTCAATCCTGAATGAGTAGGAACCAAATTCATGGGCTGGCAGCCCCAACCTCATCAGCCCCCTCTCAGCACGGTAACAAATTGATATGCTGTGAAGGGACTCTCGTCACTGTGCATAAAAAAGGGGCCCTTCCCCCTTCATCCATATCACCCTTTAGGCCTTCAAAGCCTGAACAGGGCAGACCTCAGGCTCACCACCCTCCCAGAGGATAACAGATTCACCCCAGCCAACTTGATCCCTCTTTGACCTTCGCAAGTGTAATATCACTGAATGCTCATGGCATTGTATATCCCGCAATTGCAAAGCCCTTCCTGTAGAGTCCCTACCGGACCCAGGTACTAGCTAACTGATCCTGAAAACACCAAAAAATGAATGCTGCCCTGAAGAAGGCCACCTCCTGTTCACTATGACATATGATGCCAAGGATCTGCACGAAATACCTGAGCATGTAAACCGTGATGAGACGACGGAAATCCACACTGGGGTCACTGGTACGCGAGCACCTGGCCAAAAACCTTTGAACTAAAAAACCACTTGAAGGATCAGGATAACCATATAGCCTACTGACAAATGAAATGGCAGAAAGGTGATTTGAGATTGTGGAGCACTCCAATTGATGGGTTGCCAGCGACAGCATAATGGGCCATTTTGTTGACCGGCCTTCCAGATCCTAAAATTGCATGAAATCATTAAAACTTCTCTCATAGCTCTGCCAAGTGCACAGAACAACTGATCTCCACACCACGCTGACAACCAATCTACGGCAAGGTTCCATAGCGCTGGTGGCATCTGCCTGGGTTCCTAGCTGGCTCCTGGTGCCAGCTCCAGAACTCTGCGGACCTGACAATGATACAAGGCATCTGCTATGCCATTATCAACCCCAGAGAGGGTATGAAGCAATGTAAATTCCCTGGAGCCTTTCTGGGGGCCAAGCCTCAGGGAAAAAACCACAAGCTGTCTACAGGCAATTGGTTGGATGGCCCTGCCACTGTAGCTCTGAATTCCTCCTTGTGGAATTATTGTCTTAACAACATGGCCAAGCCCTACCACTGACTTTAATTATTATTTTACATAAAGGGGATAAGAACCCCCATTAAATCCAGCCCACAAATTTGACCCATCAGCTTTGCTGGGGTAGTCCCACAGGAGGCCTTAGCCCAGAGATCAGCAACATTAGGCACGTGGCTCACAAGGGTAAGCCCTCTGGCAGGCCAGGCTGGTTTGTTTACCTGCCGCGTCTGCAAGTTCGTCCGATCGCGGCACCCACTGGCCGCGGTTCGCCACTCCAGGCCAATCGGGGCTGCGGAAAGCGGTAGCCAGCACATCCCTCGGCCCGCGCCGCTTCCCCCAGCCCCCATTGGCCTGGAGCGGTTAACAGCGACCAGTGGGAGCCGCGATCGGCCGAACCTGCAGACTCGGCAGGTAAACAAATCGGCCCAGCCTGCCAGGGGGTTTACCCTGCCAGGCCGTGTGCCAAAGGTTGCCGATCCCTGCCTTAGCCCATTCCACTGCTTAAAGCTCGCCCCTTGCACCAGCTTGAATTCTGTCACCCATACAGGCTTACCTGCAGGTTGCGTTTGTTCTACCCTGCATCCTGCTGGCCGCTCATGGACCTGCCTGCACCATTGTGGCAGGAATGTGCTGTATGGGACGCAAAACGTGTTTTGCAACCATGCCTGAAAATACAGATGCTGCAAAAAACAACTGCTAGGATTAAATGCATACCCGTGAATGTATTGTATGCCCACCTGATTATATTTATATATCTATCAAGGCAGGGCTTCTCTCTGGGTAAGCTTCAGCTGTAACACAAGTATAGCTAAGGAATGCAGGCTTCTGAAGACACCTCTCCCACGGATGGCCCCGGATGTTGGAAGAACTTTAAGTTAGCCTGTAGCAGCCATGCAATACCATGTATCTGATTACTGGGATGTGCCCCCGCCAGACGAACTGAGACAGTTACTGGCCAGCCTATTTGATACACCGTCATGTCCATACTCCAATTTTTTTTCCTGTAAAGCCTCAACGCAGCCACTAGTGCCCGCAATCCCCACCTTTGCCACATCATTTAGTATGGGACCCTGAATCACTTCCTGTAGCCTCTGCCCAAAGCAGATCCAAACACCCCTGCAATTAGGAACCTTTATCTGTTTTTGATCTAACTCATCCCTGCCCTCAGTGTCTCCCTTCTCTCCTGCAATCACCTGAGTGGAATGTCCTAGATCTGGGCAAACCATTACACCTTGTATGGCCTGCAAAGCTGTGGAAACGACCGCAGACACAATAACCCTGATTACTTGTATCAAATCCCCATAGACTGTCCCACCAGCAAACACAGCCAGCTCACTTGCCGGGGTGAGTGTTTCACCTGGAGCCCCACTTCCCCAAGCCTGATACACTGCCCTTGATAATCAAAGGCACTATCCCAGGCTTCCCCAACCACTCAACCATGCTGCAGGGATCCTGCCCTTGGCTCACCCCTGGCCCAAATAATTGCACTCCAATTGCCCTGTTCAGGGTCTGATTCCTCCCAAGCTCCCTGTCCCAGTGACACTAACTGGGAGGGAGAAGCAAAATTCTCCCTTGCTGTCTCCTGTCCACAGCAGGAAAAACCTGAAATCCTGTTCCCTAAATGTCTATGCACCACCCAGCTGCTATGACAGGGGCAACACTCCCTTCTCCTTGCCTCTATGCCTGGGGACAGAATCTGGCTCCAAGGCACCTCGCTACTCAACTCCCCTTCCCTTTGTGAATTCACTCTGCTATGCCTGCTTCACCCCGCCTGAACCAGGGGAAAGGGAGAATTAATCCTCCCCCTTACCCTCCCCATTCTCACTGTTCTGTGTCCCCCTGGAGCCATGCTGAGACTTGCTGCAAGCTCCTGCTTCTCTATTCTGGGACTGAAGTGGGGGGAGGGATTTCTCCTCCCCTCCCTCTCCCCCCGCTCACTAACCTGCTTCCACCCTGGAGCCCTCCTGCTTCAGCCTTGGTCCATGTAAAAAGGAAGATGTCAGGCGCAGAGCTGCCCCCTTTTAAATCCTGTATTCCCAGGGGATGAGTCAGGGACCACACTGACCCCCTGACTTGCAGCAGTGTTAATCTCCCCCAGCCATAAAGCACTGTTCCCTTTATTTGGCCAGCCAGCCAAATACCCACCCGCTTAAAGGTGCAAGGCAGTCATTCTTATCAGGCAGAGAGGAGAACTGAAGTGGGGTCTCCCAGATCCTAAAGGAGTACACTAAACACTGGGCTAAAGATTAAAAGAGAGATTGTTACAACCACTTCCTTCCTCCAGGCCACTTTGTGTGGAGTTAGGTATGCTCTTAAGTACCCAAGGAACTATTACAGTGAAAATGTAGATCCTGAGTAAGTTTAGGTGCCTACATGGTTGGGTGGCAGCTGAGTGGGGGTTTTATGAGTTGCAATGGTACCTAATTCTGTGGTTTAGGTGCCTACGTTCCTTTCTGGAGCTGGGTCTTAGTGCTTTGAAATGCTATTTAAAAAAAATGGCTTAATTATCTAATGCCTGCCCAGTACTTGAA
The DNA here is from genome assembly GCF_013100865.1 of Trachemys scripta elegans. Classification (NCBI taxonomy): domain Eukaryota; kingdom Metazoa; phylum Chordata; order Testudines; family Emydidae; genus Trachemys; species Trachemys scripta. The sequence goes on along the minus strand of NC_048298.1, from coordinate 257,028,826 downwards.
GATAAGTGATAAATATTATTACTATTTTTAAAAGTATACAATTTGTATATAAACACCTTTTAGTCCTATAAAATTACACTACATTTGAGTTTTCAAAATGAAAAAAATGTTATATTACGTTATTATATTGTTACCAATCACACCAAACTACCCTCATTTACTTCTTTGATAGGGTTACTGGCCTAGTGGCTGCTGGTAAGCAGTAGATATGACAGATCTTTATTTTAGTAAGGCTGACACAGTTTCACTTGACATTCTCATAAGCAAATTAGGGAAATATGGTCTAGACCAGGGGTCAGCAACGTTCGGCACGCGGCTCGCCAGGGTAAGCACCCTAGCAGGCCGGGCCAGTTTATTTTCCTGCTAACGCAGCAGGTTCGGCCGATCGCGGCCCCCACTGGCCGTGGCTTGCCGTCCCGGGCCAATGGGGGCGGCAGGAAGCCGTGGCCAGCACATCCCTCAGCCTGCGCCGCTTCCCGCCGCCCCCATTGGCCCGGGACGGCGAACCACAGCCAGTGGGGGCCATGATCGGCCGAACCTGCCACATCAGCAGGTAAATAAACTGGCCCGGCCCACTAGGGTGCTTACCCTGGCGAGCCGCATGCCGAACATTGCTGACCCCTGGTCTAGATGAATTTACTATAAGGTGAGTACACAACTAATTGAAAGACCACACTCAAACAGTAGTTATCAATGGTTCTCTGTCAAACTGAGAGGCAGTATCTAGTTGGGTCTCTCCGGGGTCAGTCCTGGATCCAGTACTATTTAATTTTTTCATTAATAAGTTGGATAATGGAGTGGAGAGTATGTATGCCATCTGCAAATGGCACTAAGATGGAAGCGGTTGCAAACACTTTGGAGGACAGGATCAGAATTCAAAACAACCTTGTCAAATTGGAGAATTGGTCTAAATTGAACAAGATGAAGTTAAATAAAGACTAGAGAAATAAACAAGCTGTGAACAAGATTAATATCACCGTGGGGTGTATTAACAGAAGTATCATATATAAGACATGGGAGGTAACTGTCCCCACTCTATTGGCAATGGTGAGGTTTCAGCTGGAGTATTGTGTCCAATTCTAATCTCCACACTTTAGGAAAGATGTGGACAAATTGGAGACATTCCAGAGGATACCAACAAAAAACGATAAAAGATTTAGAAAACCTGTCCCGTTAGGAAAGGTTAAAAAATACTGGGCATGTTTAGTCTTGAGACAAGAAGACTGAGAGGGGACCTGATATCAATCTTCAAATATCTTAACAGCTGTTATACAGAGGACAGTGATCAATTGTTCTCCTGTCCTCTGAAAGTAGGAAAAGTAGTAATGGATTTAATCTGCAGCAAGGGAGATTTAGGTTAGATATCAGCAAAAACTTTCTAACTATAAGGGTAGTTAAACTGTGGAATAGGCTTCCAAGGGAGGTTGTGGAATCCCCATCAGTGGAGGTTTTTAAAAATACGTTGGACAAACTCTTGTCAGGGATGGTCTAAGTTGACGTTGTCCTTCCACAATAATGGGGGATGGATTTGATGACTTATTGATGTCCCTTCTAGACATACATTTCTATGATTCTATGAAATTTATTTGTTGATCTAATTTTTCTTGTCTTTATTTTTAAAAATGTTTTCCTACCTTTCCCCCTTTTTAAACTTTTCCTCTCCTCTTTTCACTCTACAAGTGTTTCTCCTAGTGACTCACCAATTGTTCTGCTTCACAATACATCAAAAGGCTAAAATAGAAGCCAAAATCAGTTACTGTTTGCTTTTTTTCAATGTCATGAGATATTTATGAGCAGATTTCAGATAGCCCAATTGATGTATGACTAGATAGAAGAGATCCTGGGACCTGATTTAGCTCTCACAGAAGTTCATGGCATCTTACAATTGTGGTATTCTAGGAGCCTGTGATGATGATGGAATTGTTTCATTTGGAATTACCATAATGATTTAGCATTTTCTTCATGTTATCTCCACATTTCCAGCCTGCTACATCTCTAGTGCAGTGATGCCTGGGCAGTACTACAAAATAAATGCAACTGCATTGCTTATTAGCTATGCTCAGTCTTTAGTTTCTGTACCTAGCTTTCCAGGGTCAAAACTAGGCCAAGCTGTCAGTGATGTTTGGAAATGTCTAGTGCTTTCTTGAGTTGCTCCTCCCATCAAGAAAACTTTTGTAGCTTTGAGGCAATGATTATCCCATTATCAATAGGAAGAAAAAGAATGCAGAATGTCTGACATTAAGAGAGAGACCACATGTACCACTTTTATTTTGTGCATAATTCTCCTTTGGAAGGAGAAAAGAGAAGACTATAACCTGTTCTGTAACAATGATGGTTCATTTTTTTTTAATCCCTTCACTTGTAAGAAGTATTTGTTTAGTGTTGTCTGATATTCAGAACCCAGAAAGTCAATTTTGGGTTAACGTTTTATTTTTAATTAAGTGTACCACTTTTGTATGATGCTGATTACCACAGTCATAAGCATGTTTTGCCCAAAGGTTCTTAGCTAAAAGTCCAATGCCTTTCACTTTTTATATGTCTCTCATTTCACACTTTTACTTAGTCAATTTATACTAAGCTAGAGAGGACAAAAGCAGTTTCAATTAAAGTGTTAAGCCTATTTAAGTAATCTTAAAGCAACACTATTGCATACCACAAAGAGTATTATAAATCATGCAATTTTTCTTCCAATCTCTTTCTTGTTTTTTAGAAGATTATTCATTAAGTCAGATTCCATGTATAATGGATTTCATTACCTTTCCACAATAAGGGGAAGTTTTGTCAGTTTAGGGTTGGCTGCCAGATAAGAATACAATGGCCTTGCATTACACATTTGAAAATGTGTCAGGGAAATTATGTAATATTTAACATCATAAAATGTATTATTAATGACTTTTATTCATGTTAACAGCCCCTTGTGCCACATGTGGATCTTAAATTTTTAAAGATAAAAAATATCAAAGAAACTTCCCCAAAGATACAAACATTATTTATTTATATAAATATCAAGTAAAACTAGAGGTGAATGAACCATTTGGTGGCTATTATGAATTGTCTTATAAATTATAAATTGGTTAGATATCCCGATGGAATCTGTATATTATTAGAACTGTAAGGTCTTGAAAAATAAATGTGCCTGATTATTTCTCTCTCTTTAAATTAAAACCACTCTCTAAATCTCTCTCTATAGGGAATGCTTCAGTGCTTAAAGTCAATGGAGAAATCATCTTCAACAGTTGTATGTGCTAGCTTTTTCTTTTCACTTCAAAAAGTTGTTCTTTTCCTGACTGTTTTATTTTCAGATAAAATAATAGAAACTGTTATGAACATGAACATCTCATAATCTCCTTTAATTCCACCAATAAATTCGAAATCAAGGGATAAATGGTACACAATTTGCCCTTTTGGGCTTCTTGGGTTCATTCAAGTCACTATTCTACTGCTGACCCTATTTACCTATTCAGTCCTCATAAAGAATTCAATCAGCCTCTGTTCCACTTTACTACAAAAAAGACCTTGAAAACAATGTATGTTTCCCTTGTCTGCTTCAGATTGTCTCAGGAAAGTGCAAGTAGATTTCTTAATTGGGAGGGAGATTGACATGTCCATTCATTTACTTTTCAGTCCTATTAGATACAGAAAAGCTAGAAAAGGCAATTGACCATGATTCCAATCACTGTTTTAATTTATTTCCTATACTTAGCCTTATTGTGTAATAGCAAATATTATAAAGGCATAGCCCCACATTTTAAAAATTTCAGATGCTGCAGTTATTTTAGTGTCCAACTGGAATCTGATTTTCAATTATGCTCAATATTCACAAATTTACATTAATATGAGCTGCCAGTGTACAGCACCTGAAACACATGCTCTCAGGCCAAAATGTCAGATTGTGGTGGCTAAACTTAAGTTAAAAAATACATATTTAGGCACCTAATAAGGCCTTGGTCCTTCAATTACATAACATGTGCTTAAATTTAAATTGACTGCACTTATTAAAGTTAAGCATGTGTGTGTTTGCAGGATAAATGCCCAAGTGACCTGACTTTTCAGAAGCTCAGAGCACCCTCAGCACATTTTGAAGTTTGTAAATGCTATTAGTTCTCAGCACCTTGGCTAGTCAAGCTACTTTCATTTAGCTGGCTATATATAGACTTAGAGCCAAGATTTTCATAAGTGACTAGTAATTTTTGGTGCCTAAATTTTACAACAAAAATTGGAGGTATCTAAAATCACTAGCCGCTTATGAAAATTTTGGTCCTAGGCACCTGCTTTCATTGTATTATTTTCATTACTGTAGTGCCTCAGAGCCCCAGACATGGACTAAAACCCCATTATGCTAGAAGCTGTACATGTAGATTTAAAGCTTTTGGATCAAGATGATGGAGTTAAACTAATGTACAACATAATCGCTGGCAAATTAAATCTAAACCTCAGAACCTTTATTCAGCCATTATTTCCTACTGTAAACTGAGGTGAGAAGGCAAAGAATTATAGGAAATTTGCAGAGCTCAAAGGACCCTAATGATGTATAATTTTAGAACATGTTCCCAATATAGACATTTAAGAAATTATAAGCATTTTTTAATGAATCAAAATGCAATGAATATTTTCCCCCACAGAATTTAAGAATCACTTAAAATATTTTTAATTTGGCAATAACTACACAAAACACTTATGTCAACTCCTGTTTTCGCTGAAGTCAACAGGAGGTTTGCCATTAGCTTCACTGTTATCAGAAGTTAACTCATAATGCCCTGCTGACTTCCTACACAGGCAAAATTCAAAGTAAAGTTCATGGATTTTTCATTGAGTACAGAGTGTTAAAATGGGCCCCAAGATAATACAGTAAAAAAGGCAATGAATATATTTTATGTAGGGAAACACATCATGTAACTGCTTTAGTGTGTATTATGGTACACTAAAATGGGATTACCTTGAACAGTCAGACTGTTGGGAAGTTTAACAGTTTGGTTTAAACCATAACTTTAATTCTGAATTCTATTTCTGGGCATTTTATTTGCATAATCACTGTGGTCCACATTGTATCTGGTCCTTATGCTGTGCTGTGGAGGGCACAAGGAGTCATGTCTTCCTCCACTTGCATGGTCCATGTAAAGACCATCCACAATTGCAGTCTGTGCCCTCTGGAACTGTTCCCTCTAGATGTTTCTGGGGACACCCTTCTTCCCTGGAGGGATGTGGAGGAAGTGAGTCCATAGTTAAATTATGGATTACCATATGCAGTTCTCTTCAGCACTTGGCACTCAGCAATAGTGACTGTGACAATCAGGATCCAGACACCCCAAGGGGAGAACAAAGGCTGTGCTCATAATATGTACTACAACCCCAACTACACCTCACAGCAGGGCAGTGAACAGTCAAGCAGGAAGGGGTGCCCACGCCAGGTGTTTATACTAAAATGTCTTCAAAGTACCCAAAGTCAGGTTGAGACGTTGTGCTTGCAGGAAAGCTCCTGATGTCAGAGAACTGAACCACAGCTGCACATCATGAAGGCTCACAAGATTACAAGGCAAGTGGTGACAGAACCCCCATAATGGTCTGAGCTCAGGACCCTCTTGGGATGGTGCAATTACACATTGTCCCTTATTCAGGCTAGTGACTGATGTCATAATTTGGTCCCACATTGTTATTTTTTTTCAAATGTGGACATCTCTCTTCTCTCTTTGGTTACTAGAACCCCTCTGCTGAGTGGCTCCTGTACTGAGAATTTCCAAAATGTTTGCCAAAAACAAAAATACCTCTGCAGCCTCTCACTCTCTCTAGCTGAAACAGGGGGGAAATACAACATTTGCATGAAAAAAGATTTTTTTTTTCAAAAGTAATTACCATGGGGATGAGAAAAATGTTGAAAGGGAAACTGTTTACCGGACAAGTTTAAAAAATACTTTTGAATTATTTTCTTCATTTTTCCCTTTACCTCACACCTTCTTTCCACAGAATGGCTCAAGTATCCAGAATTACTACCACATTTGTATTTATAATATTTGCTTATATTGGGAGAATCTTGATCTCTCCCATGTTAGTTTTGTAACACAATATTAAACAGTATATTGAAGTTATTTGGGCTGCAAGAGCATTGTTTTCCTATAGTGAGAGAAAGTGGAGGGATTGAGAAAGGAAATAAGAGGGAAGGAGACAGAAAAATAAAGCATGAAAGAGGGGATGGTGCTAAGAATTGATGGGGCAGGAGAGAAGAAATGGCTTTCATTTTAACAAATTATCTTTCATCAGTTTGAGAGCTCAGCCCATTCAGGGGTTTTCTTGTTTGGTCGGTTGTTTGGATTTTTGTATATTATCTTATTTAAAATGTTAATATTTATTGACAATTCTCAGCATAATATTAACAAGAAAATATTTCTTTGTTACATGGTAATAATCACAGTTTAGATTAATCTTTTCCAATGCTTCAGAATTTATTGAATCCCAGATCATACCCTTATAAGAAGGAAGCACTCTCCAGCTATCATTATGATAACCCTTGCCAGTTCTCCTACATCATCCATGATGTCCTCTTCCAGTAGAGCCTTTCTCAGAACCAGAGGCTGTGGAGTATCAAAACACATAGATACAAGGCATACTTTTTGAGGTTCCAGCTGCATTTTTCTCCCACTTTTATGCAACCACCTGATGCTCATTTTAAGAATACCAAAAGTACATTCTATAACCCCTCATATTCTCTTGTATGCATCTTTACAATGCACTATAGTTTAAGATTGAAGATTCCCATACTGAGTCTGAAGAAGTACAAATATAAGGATAAATTGTAATGACAATCACTGTAGATGATTCAACAATATATTATATGTAGTGCATTCATCTCAGTAATGTAATGGTTTCTTAAACCATAGAGAAATTGATTCTAACCCTCCATTATTCTCAGGATAAATTTACAAAATGGAAATTGAGGGATGTGATTTGACCATGTAGAGTACTAGACCTAGCTTTAATCTGGCTAGCTCAGATACCAATAGCAGTGAAACTGCAGCAGCATGGACTTCAGCATGGGTTACCCAACTGAAGAATTTCCCAGGGGCCTGGGCAGGCTTATACAGTCCATGTGGATGCTTAGGCTGTCACAGCTTTGCTGCTATTGGTAACCATGCTACCAGGATTAAAGCTAGCTCAGTTACTGTTGAAATGTGCTGCAACCACACACCTCATTGTGGACATAGCCTGAAATTAGGCCCAGGGACATGTTCCCTCAGCAGAATATGTCCTGAAGAGAAATATATACCTTATGAAATGTGAGCATTTGGGTAAGACAAATTATTATTACTTTTATGGATAGTATGAGATTTACACAACATATACTGCCCATATTATTGGTCAATTTCTGAGGTACTCTTTTTGGATTTACAAAGATTTTGAGAATGCTACCCTGAGAAGTCAATATTACCTACCGGTAGTTTATAAAACCACAAGATTTAATAAGATAACATTGCATGAAACTACTGAACTCAAGCACCACTATTTTCACATATGGATTAATAAGAATCAGACACGTTCACATAATTCAATGATGCACTTGTCGTTTGCCTTGTGCAACAGGGCTTTGGACATAAAATGGGATTTTAATCTATTTTTGGAAACACGTGTCATATGCAAAATGTCTTTATAAAGGTGTCATCCAATGCATTCACAATAGCTAAACAATATATAGTCTACACAACCCAGGGTGGATTTTCATAGATAGCTTCCATGTTTCTGGCCAGAGTTTTGCACCCACAAATAATTTCACTCACAATGAATTTGTAAAAACAACCTTAATTAACTTTTCCTGACATGAATTAAAGATGACTGAAACGAGAGTAATACTGGATGCATGGAGAAATGTAAGGGCTTGTCTACACTGGCATTTTACAGCGCTGCAACTTTCTCACTCAGGGGTGTGAAAAAACATGCTCCTGAGAGATGCAAGTTTCAGCACTGTGCTCCGAGAGCTGGTAGCTACAACCCTTGTGGAGGTGTTATTTTTAGAGCACTGGGAGAGCTCTCTCCCAGCGCTGCGCCACGATTACACAAGCCACATTAAAGCGCTGCCGCAGCAGTGCTGCCACAGCAGTGCTTTAACGTTGAAAGTGTAGACAAGCCCTAGGAAGAGGCTGTTGGTCTGGTGAGGAGATGGAATGGATAGAGTGGAGAAGTTGATAGCCTAGCTGAGGAATAATGCCCCGCCTCCCATTCATCTTGCAGGCATCGGCAATGTGCAGCTCTTCAGCAGCACTGCAAGCCCTTTGATCTGAGGGTACATCTACACTACAGGGGGGAGTCGATTTAAGATACGCAAATTCAGCTACGTGAATAGCGTAGCTGAATTCGACGTATCGCAGCCGACTTACCCCGCTGTGAGGACGGCGGCAAAATCGACTTCTGTGGCTTCCCGTCGGCGGCGCTTACTCCCACCACCGCTGGTGGAGTAAGAGCGCCGATTCGGGGATCGATTGTCGCATCCTGACAGGACGCGATAAATCGATCCCCAAGAGGTCGATTTCTACCCGCCGATTCAGGCGGGTAGTGTAGACCTAGCCTTAGAGTGGACTAGACACATAATTATCTCAGTTTGTTGAAATAAAGTGGATAAAAAATATAAATACACTAAGGACAGGTCTACACTACTGCTTAAGACTTAAGCTGATTTAGCTTACGTCGCTCAGGGCTATGAAAAAGACACTCTTATGAGCAATGCAAATTACAGCAACCTAAGAACTGTCCATACTGCATAACTTCTGCCTCTTGTGCTCTTGTGAAGGTAAAGTAATTATGCCGATAGGAGAGCACTCTCCTGTCAGCATAGAGCATCTTCTCCAGATGCTTGAAGCACTGTAGAGCTTCTAGTGTAGACCTGCTCTAAGTCCTGGTCTACACTACACAGTTAGGTCATCATAAGGCAGCTTAGGTCAACCTAACTATGTCACACTGCGGCCTTGCTCCCACCGATGTAAGTGCCCTACTACAATGACATAATAATTCCACCTCCACAAGAGGGGTAGGGCTTATGTCGGTGTAGTTAGGGCAACACAGGGTCCATTTAGACACTGTTTTACTTACATTGGCTGTTGGATGTCATTCTTGTCATGCTGGAGCTATGAAATTGTCAAGAAAGTCCTTTCTGCTTGCAGCTGGGCTGCCTCCAGGCTCTCAGTTACATGCTCCCAGCTGGGCTGCTGCCTAGGCACTTTGCTCCAACAGAACAGGGAGGTAAGACTCCAGGGTGCAGCCGTGCTCGCAACAGGGGGTGGGGAGCCGGGAGCCAAGGGAACTGTGTGAAGCTGAGAACCCGGGGGAAGCTATGCTCCCAGCGAGGAACTGAGAGCCCAGATGGCTGCCATGCTCCTGGCAGGAAGTGGGGAGCCAAAAGCCCAGGGGGCAGCGATGCTCCCAATGGGAGATGGGGAGCCAGAAGCATCAGGAGCTGTGCGGAGCTAAGAAACCAGGGGGCAGCTGTGCTCCCAGCAGGAAACCAAAAGCCCAAGTGGCTGCCATGCTCCGGGAGGGAAGTGGAAAACTGGAAGCTCGGGGGGTGGGGGAGGAGCTTGGATCCCAGCAGGGGGCTGCATTTGGACCTGAGAGCTCAGACTCTTAGCCCCCTATTTTTCCGCTTTTAAGTCGGTGGAAGCGCTCCTGGAGAGGACGCACACCACCAACAATAGGAGGTCAGTATGGATGTGAACCACTGCGCTGTAAGTCAAGTGAACATAGGTCAACTTAAGCTTATAGTATAGACATGCCCTAAGTGAGTAAAGATGCACTTTTCTGTAAGTATATGATAGCTTACCAGCCTTTACTAGTACATGTGTAATGGTGGCAGTATGAAACCTAAGAGGACAGTGGCAGAAACAAAACAACCATGAAGTAACGGTAGTCATCTTACATAGGCAGAGGCAGTTTTGAAGATACATAAATCTGTATGGAAGAAAATTATCTGCCATGCTCCCATTCTGCTATATCTCACACTGAAATTTTGAAGTGTTTTCTTCTGCATATTGATTTTACAATATGCGGTAAGCTTTTTTTGTGAAAAATAGAGGCAGTTGCCTTCTAGAGCTGTAAGCCCGAGTCTAGAGAACACTCATTTTCTAATATTAAGTTTTGATCCATGTTCTCTAAAACAGAGACCAGAACATTTTTAAAACACTGGGAACTGTCTTCTGTGAATTTCAACTTTATGTTTGGATTTGTGTGCTGCTGTTTGTTGTATACAGTCTTTTTGCTTATATATTGATCTTTTCACCTGAGTTTGAAAATCTAGCCCTAAATCTAACCCATTCACAATTGTAACCCCTATTCAGAGTCATGTATTCATGCTGAGAAGGGGAAAAATCAATATACAACAGTAGTGAGGTGGTGTCGCCTCCCTCCAAGCGAGAAAGGGAGGGACTACACTCGGTGCCCAGATGGGAAGACCCAGGCCGGGCTCACTCTTCCCACCTGGAAGTTGAGAGGTGGAACATGAAGTACAAAAGGCTCAGGTGGAGCCTTCCAGCTCAGTTGGAGCCGAGTTGGGGAAGGAGACAGACATACCTTGATCACTGCAGGCTTCTGACTCTGCTGCCAAACCAGGCAACACCCTGAACCCAGAGGAGACTGAGTCCATGAAGGAACTGCTGGAATTGTGCTGGCTGTCTACCCTAGGAAGATGGAGGATACCCGTGGATCTGAGGTACTGAACAAATGGGTAGTAGGAAGTAGCCCAGGGACACTAGACTATAGTCTGTTATGTGGTTGCAAGAAACCAGGTCAGTGTGTTTTCGGTGGATCACCTCTGACCCAGTGGAACACATAGGAGCAAACTTTCCCCGGTACTGGTGGGTGCTCGTGCCCCCCCCCCGGCTCCACCCGGACTCCACCCTTTTCCCGCCCCTGACCCGCTCACATTCCAACCCTATCCCCAAATCCCCACCCCCGCCCCGCCTCTTCCCTGAGCGCACCACATTCTCCCTCCTCCCCCCTCCCTTCCAGCCATGCGAAACAGTTGTTTCACTGCGCAAGCTCTGGGAGCTAGGGGGGAAAGTGGGCACGCGGCGCGCTCAGGGGGGGAGACAGAGGCAGAGGTGAGCTGGGGCGGAGCAGGAAGCTGCCGGTGGGTACTAAGCACCCACCAATTTTTCCCTGTGGGTGCTCCAGCCAGGGCCGGCTCCAAGGTTTTGGCCGCCCCAAGCAGCCAAAACCAAAAAAAAAAAAAAAAAAAAAGCCGCAGCCGCGATCACAATCGCGATCTGCAGCGGCAATTCGGCGGGAGGTCCTTCACTCCGAGCCGGAGTGAGGGACCGTCTGCCGAATTGCCACCGAATACCTGCACCTGCCGCCCATCTCCCAAGCGGCCACCCCAAGCACCTACTTGAGAAGCTGGTGCCTGGAGCCGGCCCTGGCTCCAGCACCGGAATACACACGGAGTCGGTGCCTATGGTGGAACACTCTGCAACACTTAGGGCCCTGGGCTGGGACTTGGTGGAGTAGGATGGGCCCAGCTTCCCCTACCCTTTGCTGCCAACCCCATCCCTGGGGTGGCAGCCTCCCCATCATAGGCCAGAAAGGCCTACATTGGTCTGCCGTCTGCCAGAGCTAGGGCTGCCCAGAGGATTCAGGGGGCCTGGGGGAAAGCAATTTCGGGGGCGCTTTCCATAAAAAAAAAGTTGCAATACTATAGTAACATATATTTGGAAATGTAAAAAATAACCAGTGAAATACATTCAAAAATTAATTTTTAATAATTTGAAAATATGCAAAATACATTATTTAAAAACGTTAAATGCTTTAATGGTATGTATACATTTGCAATTACATAATGGGCTGTCACTGGGTGATGGTGATGGGCTGTCGCTGCCTGGGGGTGGCACTACTGTTGCCCAGGGCTGGGTGGGGAGCTGGGCTCTGGGTCAGGGGTTGCCTGGCTCAGAGGGGCTGGGCTCAGAGCTGGGGGTCAACTCTGTGTGGGGGATGGGGTCGGGGGGTGTCCAGCTCAGAGGGGCTGGGCTCAGAGCTAGGGGTCAGGGCTGTGGGGGGAATGGAGTCAGGGGGGTGCCCAGCTGGGGACAGGGCTGGGGGGGTACCCGGCTCAGAGGGGCTTATCATTCCACTTACCCCCTCTCCCAGAGCCTCAGCGAGCCGCGTACAGGAACTCGTGCCACTCGGCCCACCAGAGCTCACAGCCCCGCCCCCTTACCATGCGGCTCCGAGCGGGAGAACCTCAGGCCTCGCCTGAGCCACGGAGCTGCAGTGGTGTCCAGGGCTGCTCCTGGACACGGTGCGCTGATGCACCGGGGGAAGGCGAAGACGGAGGCAGGGGGGAGCCTCTGACATTCTCCTGGGGGCCCCTGCGGGGCCAGGGGTCTGGGGCAAATTGACCCACTTGCCTTCCCCCTCTCCCCCACCCTGGGCAGCCCTGGCCAGAGCTCAGATGGCAGACTGTTTGGTGCTAGCCCTGTCATGCTTGAGGGCCAGAGACCATAGACTGTTTATTTGCTCTGTTCTGCCTGAGGGCCTGAGCCAACAGACTGCTCGTTAGCTCCACCTTGTGTCACGGCCTGAGCCTGTAGAATGGTTGGTGTTCTGCCCCAACACAAGAGTTGGGGTGTTAGTACCTAATTAGCTAATTCACCTGATACCTGAGAGTGATCCTGGTGATGTAGTAAGGTGATGTGGCCTCCCTTCAACCCAGATGGGGAGGGACAACCGCCTCCACACTACAATAACCCTTTGACTTCATAGGCCAAAAAACACGTTTTCCTCAAGTGTAAAAGTATGGCAATTAGATTTTTTTTTTTTTACAATATATTTTCAAGCACATCTTGCAATAACCTCCAAATCATGTTTCTGAGCTATGGGCCAGATTCCAAAATAGAGTAGGTGAATGTAACTGCAGTGAACTTGGTAGTTTAATCTACATAAACCAGGTTTAAATCTTCAACAAATGTAATTGGTAAATGTCCATAGCCCCCACTGATTGTCCAATTATCCTTCACAACTTTTACTTTCTTCATTTGCTTGTATAAATGAAGTTCTAGTTGTCTGAGAAACTCAGAATGGTTCCTTTCTAGTGATGTAATATGTTTTTCCATGGACGAGTTTCCCTACAGTGATGGATAAATTCCATTAGCACCAATGGAAGTTACCAGTTCAAGTGCCAGTATGTTAAGATGAACATATTCATAACACAATACCAGAATCAGTATTCTAAAGCAAAATTTATCATTGCACATTGTTTCATTAGCAGTCAGCTGATGATGCATTCATTTGCTTCCATTTTATTTCAAACCTATAACTGGATTAGTTTGTTTGAATTTTTTTTATGAAGTTTATTGTACAATTAAGAAAGTACAATTAAGGAGAGAAAGAAAATGAATGACTGACAATGAATAGAACTAATTATTCTGTTGAGAATTTGTTTTGTCATATCAATCAATGGGAAGTCATTAGTGTTACAATATCATTGATTACAATTTGCATCTTTTTGATCATACTAGCAATCTTTTGTCAGACTAAATGATATGTCATATTCCAGCAGATCTCAAATGTTTTCATACTGTGAACCAAGTTCCCCCTTTCTTACTCACAACCATATGAACCACATCCTTCCAACTTGGGTTTTGTGACAGATCTGTGGCAATTACTATATTTGATTACATGGAAAAGTAATGTTAAGAAAGAATTTAATGGCTTTTTTGGCTGTCTCCTAATTTAATTTAGCATCTGGAATGAGAAGAAGCCTGCACCCATGAGCTCAATCGAACATTAATGAGGTCAATAACATTGTTAGATTTAGCCCTATATAACCAGACTGTTCCCCACAGAACATTATTTTGAAAACATTATTATGAAAACATTATTTCTCTATGGAAGAAAATTGAAATCCATTTAACAATTATGTTTAGGTTTCCAATGACATACTATCTGTTCTCTGGAAAAATAGTGGTAGCCTGAAGGGTCTTGGAATTTTACAGCTATATAATTAAATTCTCAATAGATTTTTTTTTTAAAGAATTAGCACATTGTAGCAAGCTTGCAGTGTTTGCCTGAAACACCTAATTATGTGATGCAGTATTGATTATTCTAGGAAAGGGTTAAGTATGTTCTTTTGACACTCTGAGGTAAGTGGATCATTATATCAGTTAGATATAAAAAAGGTGGGAGTGTCTCTCTGCACTATCTATAGTGTAAGATAAGCAGTCTTGAGGCAGGAACCAAGCACTGGAGTGTGGAGACAAGGACTGAGCTGAATGTTATGTTATTGTTAATTTCTTTGTTAATAAAGCCAAACCCAAGGATGGGGTGAGTTTTCGACTCTATTCAATGTGTGGATGTTGTTTTAAAGCAGGATGAGTAAGGAGCCTGTCCATACACGTTAATTGGACAAACATTTGCAATAGCTGCTCCTCTAGAATGTCTTTTTCATAGCCCTCTCATGTCCCCAGCTCAGTGTTTCATTGTAACTTACTAGCATCTTGAACCTTTTGAGAAATAATGAATTAGATATATTTGTAATCAAAATCCATGCGATTTGCAAACAACACACTTTCACAGCATAGGTATAATTAAATTATTCTCCATAAACAGCGGTTTAACAGCTCATATCCTGAAGTGGAAACTTCTTTAAAAAATACCATAATTGGCTTCACTCTTATAGTCTTTGGTCCAGTAATTCTTCTCCATCTTAAAAAGCAGTTATTGTGATGTTGCACTCCATATGATTCTATGAAAATATGATAATGAGTGTGAATATAATGTAACTGGAATATCCGTCACTCAAAAGGTCTCTTGTAAAGTATCATTACAAAGCTTATAATCTACTGAGTGTGTTCATCCTATTTGTATGAATGTATCATTCTTGTATCTGAAACTAGAAATATGAAATATAACTCTGAGGTCGTATTGTAAGTGTGGGCCATTAATGGTGATTTGGAATCTTGATGGCTCCCATTAACCAGGACAATTGACTATAGTTGGCTCTGTTTACTTGCAAGGCTTTCTGTGAGTCAGGTGGGGAAGAATGAAGGTTTGGGGTCTTACAGTGCCATGTGATCATGTCACATGAACTGGAATCCATCTTTAACCTGGTGCTTTTCCATTTAGAAGGGGGGTTGGGAACCCAGAGAGGGACAAAGGATTCCTTCCTTGTGCCAAAGATATATAAGGGGGTGGAACAGAATAAAGGGGGCTGCAGTCATGAGAAATCCCCTAGCTACCACCTGAGCTGGAACAAGGATTGTACCAGGGGAAACGATTGGGCCCAGATTAGAAGGAGTCTAGTCTGTCAAAGAAATGTATTGGAACATCTCTGAGGGTGAGCTTTACCTGCACTTAGTTTTCTACTGTATTAGGCATAGACTTGCATATTTTTGTTTTATTTTCCTTGGTAATTTACTTTGTTCTGTCTGTTAATACTTGGAATCACTTAAATCCTACTTTTTGTATTTAATAAAATCATTTTTACTTATTAATTAACCCAGAGTAAGTATCAATACCTGGGGCGGAGGGGGTAAATCATTGTGCATATCTCTCTATCAGTGTTATAGAGGGTGAACAATTTATGAGTTTCCCCTGTATAAGCTTTATACATGGTAAAACAGATTTATTTGGGGTTTGGACTCCATTGGGAGCTGAGTATCTGAGTGCTGGAGACAGGATCACTTCTTAAGCTGTTTTCAGTTAAGCCTGCAGCTTGTGAGGGACGTGGTTCAGACTTGGATCTGTGTTTGCAGCAGGCAAGCATGTCTGGCTCACACAAGGCAAGGTACTAAAGTCCCAGGCTGTGCAGAGAAAACAGGCTCAGAGATAGTCCCAGCACATCAGGTGGCAGTCTCAAGGGCGTTTCTGTGACCCAACTCATCACAGTTATATCCATAGTTAATATTAGAGGCATCTTTATGTTAATGGATGCTATCTGGTCCACGCAGTTAGAGTCTCCTTAGAAAAATAAATATCCTTGGACAAAAACAGGCTCAAATTCTCCCCTACATCCCATATCCTGCTGACACAGGATAGAGGTGGATGGGTTACAGTCCCCTGATTCAGTACCAGCCTGATCCCAGAATTAGTGAAGCTACGGACCTGCTCTAATTTATCTGTACATCTGCACAGCAAAACATGTGCATGTGCTAGCCTACCCGAGCTAGCTTGAATCAAGCTAGAGTGGGTAACAACAGCAGTGAAGACACTGCAGCATGTCTTCAGCATAGGCAGTACAAGCCCAGCACATATCCCAGGTATATATTTGGCTCATGAGCCCGCCCTGAAACTCATGCTGAACTGTCTTCACTGCTATTGTTACCTGCACTCACCAGATTCAAACTAGTTCAGGAAGACTAGCCCTTGTATACATTTTTTGTGTGTAGACATACCCTATGTGTCACCATCCACTAGTGGAGAATGGAAGCAAAGGAGCTCTACTCTGCAGCACTTTGCATCTTGCCAACTTTACACCTGAAGGAGACCTCTGCAAAGGGTATTCTTTACTCACCATTTCTATGTTAAATCTTCCCAAGTGGCACCAACTGAGTAGTAGAAACTTAGTATTATATGGGGAATCTGAGTGAATGTCCTAATACAGAAGTGGTGCTGGTATGAAGATATGAACACCTATTGGTGAGGATTAATATTGATTCCAAACAGAAATATTTATAACATCATTAACAATAGAAATAAAGCCATGTCTTCCAAAAAGCTGTTAAATATGTATTGCTTGTAGTACAAAATGAAAAAAAAAAAAGGGAATTTTCTGGGGGAAAATAAAACATATGTGAGGAGGTTTATTTCTTCTGTTTCAACAGATTTGTTACTTATTGGACAATTATTTTGGACATTAAGTCATCTTGTGGTGGAATAAATGTATTTTTAATATTGCAAGTTATAGCAATATTTGAAGAGTACTTCTACAGTGTCAGGGAAAATACAAATCTACCCATATGTCAGATGTTGTATCTTCCAAAAAAAATCTCATCTTTTTTATTTTTCGGTTTGAAACATTTATTGAAATCAGATCATGTACAGTGGTCTGACTCTCAACAGATAGTACAAGACTATAGCTTTCATCTACAAGGTCAGCTTGTTTCACAAAAGAGAAAAATCAACCTTTATGTGGAGTTACACAAGGACTGACTTTGGCCTTGAGACATTACCCTGTCCTGGTGGGCCAATCAGGAAGATCTTTTGAAATGACTCAAACACTAACTCTCTGTAGGCAGTCACATTTCAGTTGTTTATTTCTATAAAGTTACTGGTTTCATATCTTCAGTGCTTTTCCCACAATTCTTATACAGTTAAGTCTACTTAACATTTTTGCTCCATTTTCCTTTAAGAACTCTTATTGTTGATTGTGAATGTTAAAAATATAGCTAAGATTCTATCTAGCTATGCAGGTACTTCCATGGTCTTGTCTGAGTGACTTTAAGTACCTAGTCTTTTGTTCCTCTGCATCTATTTCATAACCGGTAACCACAGCTTTCATTGTAGTGGAGTTCAAGCACCTTGGCCTTTTGTTCCTTTACATCTGCTTCATAACTTTCACCGTGGCTTTAGTTAATACTGGAGGGAAGAATGGGTTTTAGTAAAAGAATTAAAGAGCCTGATTCTGCAAATACATGCATAAATTTGTTTCTGAGTAGTCACAATGAACTTATTTATCCTAGCCAGTGCTTATAGATTCAGAGATTCCAAGGCCAGAAGGGAACACAATGATCATCTACTCTGACCTCCTCTATAACACAGATCATAGCACATCCCCCAAATAATTCTGAGACCAGATCTTCTAGAAAAGATATCTGATAGTGATTTAAACATTGTCAGTGATGGAGAATCCATGACACTTGGTAAATGATTCTGATAGTTAATAACTCTCACCATTAAAAATTTATACCTTATTTCCAGGCTGAATTTGTCTACCTGCAACTTCCAGCCGTTGGATCATGTTATACCTTCCTCTGCTAGATTGAAGAGCCCATTACTAAATACATGTTCCCCATGTGGATACTTACAAACTACAATCGGCTCTTTAACGTGCTCTTTGTTATGTTTAATAGATTGAGCTCTTTGAGTCTATCACTATAAGCCATGTTTTTCTTGTCCTTTAATCATTCTTATGACTCTTTGCTGAACCCTCTCCAATTTATCAATAGCATTCTTGAATTGTGAGCACCAGAACTGGACACTGTATTTTAGAAGTGGTCACGCCAGTGCCGAATACAGAGGTGAAATAATCTTAATACTCCTACTCAAGATTCCCCAGTTTATGTATCCCAGGATCTCATTAGATCTTTTTGTCCACAGCATCATAGTGGGATCTCATTTTGAGCTGATTATCCATCATAACCCCTAAATCTTTTTCAGAGTCACTGCTCCACATGCTAGAGTTCCCCATCCTGTAAGTATGGCCTACAGTCTTTGTCCCTAGATGTATACATTTACATTTAGTCTCATTAAAACACATATTGCTTGCTTATGCCAAGTTTACTAAATGATTCAGATCACTCCATATCAGTAACCTGTCCTCTTCATTATTTACCACTCCTCCAATTTGTGACAAACTTTATTAGTGATGATTTTATGTTTTCTTCCAGGTCATTGATAAAAATGTAAAACAGGGCCAAGAACCCATTGCTGCTGGACCACATTGGGAACACACCTGCCTAATAGCAATTCCCCATTTACAGTTACATTCTCAGATCTGTCAGTTAGCCAGTTTTTAATTCATTCAATGTGTGCCACATTAATTTTATATCTCTCTGGTTTTTGTGTTTTTTTTTCAAAATGTATGGTACCAAGTCAAATGCTTACAGAAGTGTAACTATATCATTTCAGCATTATTACCTCACCTCCTGCCGTTTCAGGATTATTCCCAAAAGAAGTATAGCACAGCACTCTAATCTCCAAGCACCATCCACCAATCATCTCATTAATCAATACAATGGGTAGTTATTAGTGTAATTTGCATTTTCTGTCAGTCTATCTGTTTATATCAGTGCTGATTAAACCTTACTCAGTAACGTTTCCTTTCAATAATAGCTTCCCCGCCCCTTTTTAAGGCCAAAATCATCCTACATAAATGCTTGTGTGTGCATGTTGCTCTAAAAAAAGTAATGATATACCATTTGTTATTGAAATCAGGAGGAGAAAAATCTTTTAGAACTTTACTGCTTAGCCCCACACAGATCTATTAGCTTAATAAGCCATTGCCTCCCTGCTAATGAGATCAGCCTCAGTCAGCTATTGGTCCACTACTCCCTCAAGCATTTCTGTGCTATCTCCTACGCTACTCTCTCTGTATGGGAAAAAAAGCTCTGTGTCAAAATACGTAGAATCATAGAATATCAGGGTTGGAAGGGACCTCAGGAGGTCATCTAGTCCAACCCCCTGCTCAAAGCAGGACCAATCCCCAACTAAATCATCCCAACCAGGGCTTTGTCAAGCCTGACCTTAAAAACCTCTAAGGAAGGAGATCCCACCACCTCCCTAGGTAACCCATTCCAGGGCTTCACCACCCTCCTAGTGAAATAGTTTTTCCTAATATCCAACCTAAGCCTCCCCCACTGCAACTTGAGACTATTACTCCTTGTTCTGTCATCTGGTACCACTGAGAAATGTCTAGATCCGTCCTCTTTGCATCCCCCTTTCAGGTAGTTGAAAACAGCTATCAAATCTCCCCTCATTCTTCTCTTCTGCAGACTAAACAATCCCAGTTCTCTCAGACTCTCCTCATAAGTCATGTGCTCCAGCCCCCTAATCATTTTTATTGCCCTCCACTGGACTCTTTCCAATTTTTCCACATCCTTCTTGTAGTGATAAAGATGCCACTTTTAATTCCCTCCTTAAAACCTTTCTCTTCCACGATGCCTACAAATACCTGCCATCTAATATTGGTTAGGCAAGCGGTGACATGTGAGTTCTGCTTTTCTGAACTATTCTATTCACTATTGTTCCCTTATCCTCCCAACCTACCCATCTGTCTGTTTCATGCACCTGCTGCATCTTGTCTGGCATATAAACTGAGAGCTCTTTAGAGCAAGGACTGGCTTCTTATTTACATGTTTGTACAGTGCCCAGCACAACAGGGTCCTGATTCTTGACTAGGGCTCCTAGGTTGAAGAAGCAGAACAACAACCACTTTTATTCTTCCACTAATGCATAAATATAACTTCTCTTGCTGTTAATCAGGTTATCCATGTGCATCAACTTGAGATCTGCTGTTGTCTTGGAAAAGCTTCTTATTATTGCTGTGAGTGTGCAGGAGCTCTAGAACCAACCACATCCACCGCAGCCCTGAAATATCATCCCCCCGTTTAGCCCATAGTTAGCCAGAGTGCTGTTTTCTATTTTACTTCAGGCTGAGTAAGGGCCTGCCAGCTATTTGCTTTATTGCTCTTTTGGCCAGTTACCAGATCTTAGTATTGCCTGTGTATTTAAATTTCAGACAGGTACCATTTTCCAGCCAGATTTTTATTGCATTAGTTTTAATGTTGTGATAAATGTGTGGTCTCTTCGTAGGCCAGAAGGAAATCACAACAATGTTCAGTACTAACTAGCAGCAGCAGCATCAGAGGACTACTCAACTTTGGATACCTTTACAAAAGTAGAATAAACCTAGCTAAACATGTCAATTTTTCTCATTATCCTTGGCTTTACCAGGATCAAAAGTCTAAGATAGTTTTGTTCAAGGTTTTGATAAGAATAATTCTGTCTGTTATCTTTGGCAGACAGTTTTCTCCTTTGGGCAGGCAGCATCTAACACTATTCGTTTTAGTTGATTAGCTAGATGTTTGGGTTAAAAGGTCACTTCCACCTATTGCTATGTCCAGATCCAGGAACATCCCCAATTACACTGAGACTACTGTATAAAAAAACCCTGTTAGGAGCTGCCAACAGTAGACATATGCTCAAAGCTATTTGCTTGAATAAAGAAGTTTATTAAATCTGGGGTTTATGTTATTTGTAAAGCTCATTTCACCTTTCCCAATTAGTCCTATTCCCATCTTCAAAACCAGATCATACACAATCCTTTAGAGTTTATTCATTACTACTTAATACAAATGACTTTTGAATATGTCCAAATAGGGAAGAAGACCGCTATTACCATTGAAGTTGTTGTCTCATTATGTATTTAGATTTTGTATTAAAATGTGTTATTCAATATGGGGAAAAGCCAGATGGGTACAGCTAAAGCACGAAAGTAATTCAAATGAACCAAACTAGTTAATCTGTTCATTATAGGCATGAATTTCCACTTTCAGACACTAGTTTCATGTTGGTGTAACTCAAATTACTTCAGTGAAGTTAGGTTGCCACAGGACAGTTTCATTATAGTGGAGATTCAGTCTAATTATCTATAAAATCCCTCATTCCTGAATAAAGTATTTTCACCTGAACTTCCAGCACCGATTTCCTAGTAGAAATCCCTCTTTGGTTAGGAACCACATATATTTGGAGCTGGTTGGGAATTTTTCAACACATTTTTTTTTCCTTCTGAAAATGCTCATTTGTCAAAACTTTCTGGTGTGACAGGTTTGATGGTCCAGGAAGGAATTCCAGGTCAAAACCAGAAAGAGAGAGAGAGAGACCCTAGAATAGTATTTGGTCCTGCCATGTGGGCAGGGGACTGGACTCGATGACCTCTCGAGGTCCCTTCCAGTCCTATAATCTATGAATAGTTATCTGGTTAGGGCTCTCCAAATCAGAAGAGAAGATACTTGGACCAGGGTCTCCCGGGTCTCAGGTCAGTGCCCCAATTGCTGGACTACAGAGTCAATCTCTTTCTGTGTCTGGCCCAATGAATATTTAATTAGTTATGCAAATTGGAACAGCTACAACAGGAGTATGACTGAAAAAACACCAGCATTCATACCGTACACACTATTGTAATAATATTTGTACAAAATATGTCTTGTGTGGTATCATTTGAAAACTAATAACTTGCCAGTCAATAATGTCATAGTGAACTGTATGTAGTAACATTATATGTAAAGGTCTGAATTTCCCCATATGTTGTTTTTAGCATATGTTCAAACCCACACACCCCTCACTAGGGAAAAGTTGTTAAGCGGGTCTATCCTAAACAAAGCAATGTGCGTTTATCTCAATTTACATATGAGTGGTAAACACCACACTTGAGACTGGGGGATGGGGGAAGAATGGCAGGAGATGAGGCAAGTCTGCACTTCTGCCTACACAGGTGAGAAGAAACCACCTTCACCATTAGACTCCATGTCGCCTTCTTTACTGTTTGAATAACTTTTGCTTTGAGGGGTAATCCTTAGAAAAATCCACTTCAAAGGATGATTGGACTATAAAAATGAGAGGCAAAACCAGTTCAAGGCCTCTCTTCCTGCTTCTCTTGCTCTCTCTCTCTCTCTCTCGCTCTCTCTTTCACCTAAGAAGACAAGGAACCAGCCCTTTGACCTTAGGGGAGATCTTGACCTGAGAATTTGGTCAGCAATGTTTCTGGAAACCTTTAAACAAATCTATCTTGTTAAGTTAAAGATACTAGAAAGAATTATATCTTTATTTCTCTTGTAAACATTTCTTACTTTAATATGTTAGACTTGTACTCAGTTAAAATCTATCACTTTATAGTTAAATAAACTTGTTTTATTTTTAATCTAAACTAATCCAATGTTGTGTTTGAACTGTTTGGTAACTCAGTTTTAGAAGCAAACTCTTGAATATTCAACCCTTTACAGGGAAGATGGATATTTAATATCTGCTGCCAGGCTGCTGGGGTCAGAGCTGTTGGATCAGGGCTATAATTATACACAGACATTCAGAGTGTGACCTGCATGCTGGCAGGCTGTTTGTGAGTGGCCTACATTGGAAGCTACAACAGCAAAGCATTGTGATGTTACCCCAAAATCTCTGTTATAGAATGATAAGGAGGTGATATATAAATAACAGGTTTGACTCCTACCAGCATCTCTCAACTGGGAGAGTTAAAAATCTGTGTGCCTCCCACCCATGTTGCATTGAAATAAAGGATAGAGAGAATACAACCTTAAACAGAAAGAAGATGTATTAAGGGATAGTTACAACTGGGGGTGAGGGAGAACATCCACTAAAGGGATCACTACAAATACCCAAGAATAGATTCCATCAAGGGGCATAAAGCCCAGACCCTTAAACTGTTCCTTGGTTAAACTATTAAGTGCCCAAAAATCAATTACTGTCTCGTCTCTCTTTCACCACCGATGGAGGTTACCAGCAACTGATGGACCATCTCGGAGTCTCAGGAACATCAGAGGATCTGTCTCTCTACCACCAAAGCAGAAGATCAACAGATCTGGGCTGATGGCAAAGTCTTCATTGGATCCTTTGATGGAATACAGGAAACAGCTATCATGTAAGTATCAAACTCCTTGGCAGATGTTAGTGGCCAAAGTCTTGAGCCGAGGCCCATGCACAGAGACTGGACATGGCTGCCTCAATGGTGGACAGCCCCTGCGTCATCGCTGACAGTTCCTTATATGCTCTCTGTGATGCGAATTCCTGAGGCACACTCTGGCAGACACTGCCCCCAACCAGTTCCAGCCAGCTCTTAGTCCCTCAAGTTCTGGTGGGAAACAGAGTTTAAGCAGAAAAATGCCATGAAGAAAGGATATCAAGATGGAGTTCAAACTTTTCCTGCCACATGCACCATCTTGAATTTTTTAGACTCCATTTTGAATTGCAGCAATATTTATTATAATACATAACAAAAGTATAACCAGGCACCAATGTCACCTTACAATGAGGACCCCAAGGTTGAGTGGCAGGCAGTGACACAATCCCTCACTGATCTGGACTGCACCCTGAAATGTGACAAAAAGTGACAAAAGGAGACTCTATATCCCTATAGTTAGAGAACTTGCTGAGTATGAGGGAAACTCAGATTTAAGTAACTGCTCCAAATCAGGAAGAGCAGGGATATTAACCTGAGTCTCCCTCATCCCAGATGAGTTCCCTAACCACCAGCCTATTGGTTATTTTATGGAAGCAGGGCTCTCAGTTTTTTCCACAGTAAATTTCAAAATCTCTCATTTTTATTCTGCATCAGAATGAAAAGAAATGCAAAACAACTCAAGTTTTTTTTCACATGGAATTCTTGGTTTGCTAGCAGTTTTGCATATATTTCTCATCCTAAAGAGCTTTTCCTCTTTTGAGGATTTAGCAGGTTAGCTTGAATGAGAACTTCCTCCTCTCTCCTGACATGTGATCAACAGCATATTGATGAAGCTTCTGCTACACACACACACACACACACACACACACACACACACACAGTGTAACACTGCCATTTTCCCTTTAAATATCTTGAAAAGTGTCTTTGAAAAATAAATTTGACAGTCTTCCACGTGGGCTCTTTCTGTTCTTGAGAACAAAAGCCCTGGGATAGCTTTAGTACTTCCTTCAAAAACTAAATTGCTTCCTAAATTGCTTTCTAGGCACCAAGTTAAAAGTCTTTTAGATTTGAACTATGAGCAGAAAAGAAGCTTTCCTGAAACTCATGTAAGTAATTTGAGAAACTCTACACAAAAGGACAAAGAGTAACACAAGTGAGCACAGTAGTTCTTATTTGGTTGGGGAAAAAACAGATGTAGTCATATCATATGATAACATTCTTTCCATTCTACTAGTATCTCAGGAACTTGCTAAATGGCACCTGCTAAAGTTAGACATTTTAAATCAGCAGGTCTGGATAACTTTGGTTGATAAAGGTAATAGGGTTGATGTAAAAATACTTAGACTTCTATAATCATTTGACTTGGTACCACATAACATTTTGATTAAAATTAACACACATTAAATGGATTAAAAACTGTCTAACTTGTAGGTGTCAAATGTAACTGTGAACAGGGAGTCACCATAGAATGGCCATGTTTCTAGTGGGATACCACGGGGATCAGTTCTAAGCCCTGTCCTATTTAACATTTTTATTAATGGCCTGGAAGAAATCATAAAATCATCACTGATAAAGTTTGCTGATTACATAATTTGGAGGGGAGCATTAAGTAATGAAAAGAACATGTTTCTGATACAGATCTTGAATGTTGAAAAGCTGGGAACAAGCAAATGATATGTATTTGAATATGATTAAATGCAAATGTACACATCTAGAAACAAGGGATGTAGACCACACTTACACCATGAGGTATTCTACCCTGGTGAGAAATAGCTAAGAAAAAAGATCTGGGGGTAGTAATGGATAATCAACTGAACATGAACTCCCAGTTTGTCACTGTGTCCCAAAGGGCTAATGCAATCCTTGCTTCCGTAAACAGGGGAATGTTAAGTAAGAGTAGACAGGTTATTTATATTTGGCATTGGTGTGACTGCTGCTGGAATACTGTATCCACTTCTCATATACACAGTTCAAAAAGAATGTTGATAAAATGGAGAGGGTTCAGAGAAGAGCCATAAAAATGATGACTGGATTAGAAAACATGCCTTATAGTTATAAACTAATCAGACTGATCTTTCTGAGTCTAGCAAAGAGAAGATTAAAGGGTGCCTTGATTACAATCTTTAAATACCTACATGGGGAAAAATATTTAATAATGGGCTCTTCAGTCTAGCAGAGAAAAGTATAACACAAAGCAATAGCTAGAATTTGAAGCTAGACAAATTCAGAATGGAAATAAGGCATACATTTTCAACAATGAAGTTAATTAACCAGTGAAACAACTTACCAAGGATTGTGGTGAATTCATCATCACTGACAATTTTTAAATCAAGACTGAGTGTTTTGTTTTGTTTTATTACCTAAAAAGATATGTTCTAGCAATTATTTTGAGGAAGTTCTATAACCTACGTTATGCAGAAGGTCAGACTAGATGATCAAAATGGTCCCTTCTGGCCTGTGAATCTCTGAATCTCTGAATCCATGAATATTATCAGTGTTATAATGAAATCATTTTCTTTTTATGAATCTGGATATGATGAGTCATACATCTATGCACAGAAATGCTTATTTCAGGTGTGCACCTAGTTTCCATAATGATTTAATATCTTATTTGTGCATCTTAAACAAAAGACTTAATTAACCCTTATCTACATATACTTGAATAATGTATCAGTTTTTTCAAGTGCCATAAAAGTGCTAATTTATATTTCTTCTGTGTTTTGATAATATAGGCAATATTTTAAGAATGCTGATAGTAAGAACATTGCAATTATTCAGTGACTTTCTTGCATTTCTTATTTCTTAAATTTCCTAACCTAGAGATTGATTTAAAGCTGTTAAAAGTAAAACTATGGAAATGGAAATATTGCAATATTCTGGTGTATTAGGATAGCAATAGGTCTTAGAGGGCCATCTTATAAAGCTTGGCATGTGTAATATCATGCATACATTAGCAAATGCCTAACTTATGTTCATTATACCTGATGTGTGCACACAAATCAGATATGTACATGCACATGGCATTGAGAAAGAAATTGGAATTAGGCAAAATTTAAGATGATGTTGGGGAATTCTCTCCAATAAGTTCATCCACAGGCTTTACAGTTCCTTTGTACTGATCTACCAGTCCAAAGGGACCATAAAGCTGGAGGAGAACTTTTACTACAAGTTTGAAGAAATTTTGACAGGAAGTAACAGCTCTTTTGCACTTCATACTTTCTCAATTATGTAAAAAAGAAAACAAAGCTGAGTTAAACAATTATAACTAGGTTAGTGATCTTCCATAGACTAACAAATAAATATTGCAACATGTGCATGAAAAGTCACAAAATAAACTGTAGTCAGGAAGGAGCGGGTGGGCAGAGGGCTACACTCATAATGAATTTACTAATAGATTTGTTTCTCCCTATATCAAGTGATACTTATAGAAATACCAAGCAAATTTTTGAAAGATGTGCAAAAAAATAACAAAATCATAAAATATAGGAACTGCTTATTGGGTTACTAATTCAAGTGGTAATTTGGTAATTATTACCAAGCCTGTCAAGCAACTATTCATTAGGGAGAGCTTAACACAGAGTAGCACTGAACGACCATTAACATTCTAGAGATGTAAAGCTGAAGAAATGGATTTGTGTAAGAAAATAGTATAATGTAGGCCAATATTTGCCTACCATCACCTTACTAATGTTAATATGAGTCAAATCCTCAGGTGCTTTTTCACTTATCTCTCCATATTTAAGTGGGTAAAATCACCTAGAATTCAATAGACCAGACTCTCATATCTGAGTAGCATCTTATTCCACAACAAAATCCTGTTTAAATCAACATGGGTAACAGTGGAAGAATCTAGTCCTAAATTTGTTTCCATGTCTCCTGTCCTCAAGACAGAAAAATAAATATTTGCATTCTAGGTTTGTAAATAGAAAATCTGACAACCTGTGAAAAGCAAGTGTTTATCCACTCACTTAATCAGAAATGAAAGTTTATTAGATTTTGAACCCAAGATTTGTAATATTCACAATAGTTTCCAAGATTTTCAATGTTTACAATATTTAGAAAGCAAAAGCTGTCACCATTAAATAAAAATCTATCAGTAACAGAAAAATATATTGATACAGATATGAGTATAAAGAAAGCTTTATCTAGTTTGAACTTTATACTGAAAAAAATAGACATTAATGAAAAAGATGGAAAAGAGATGCAGGGAGAAAAATATGCAGAAGATTAGAAACATACATGGAAATAAGTCTCATATTCATTGTATGCTGATATGAAACATTTTTTTCATAAATTACTCTATCAGTGGTATCTTGCAATATTGACACTTTCTGATAGACTATGAGATGCAAGGGTACTGCGTGTATTCTTCATTTGATAGTAATATCCTGAAATGGAAGAATTTTAGGGAAATATATATTCAAACAACTTATTTTATCTGTATAGTATTCATAAAGTAGCAGTCACCATGATATGTAGGTAAAGCAATTAAAAATAGTAAATTTCTAATAGATTCACTTGTCCTATTGTTGAAGCTTCCTTTGAAAAGTCAACAATATTTGAGATATAAAAACATTAATATTCCACATTTCTCATTTTAATCCATTTCAGAGGGGATAGCTAAGGGGACCATAAAACCCACCATTTAAAAAATAAATACTCATTACTTAAGGTTAAAAACAAATCAAGAATAGCCATGGCATTATAAATTGTATACTTCGGTCATCACAATTTAGCCAATTTCTTTCACTTCTTTGTCCCTTAATCAGTCTATCTTGGGAGATCCCATCAGTTTAGAGATATGCAGTAAGCTGATGACAAAGTACCAAATTCTCTTAAGTTGCCAGACATTACAACAGGATAATGTGTACTACATGTTGAAGGATGATCCAGGGTTTGGATGCTTCCTTAGGACTTAAAGGATGTGCTTCATGTTCTGCTTTGCTACAGACTTCTGGAGAGACTTTGGACAAGTAACTTAGCCTCTCGGTGCCTCAATTTCCCTTCTGTAAAATAGAAATAATAGCAACTCCCATCCTTTCAGGGTGTTGCGAAGGTAAATACACTAAAGCTTGTGAGGCACTCAGATTCTGATGAGGGCTATACAAGTATAAAAGATAAACTCATAGTGTATGTGTGACATTACCCAGGGCAAAATCTGGAATAATGAATAGCTGTGTCCCTTCAGTTCTCCAACCTGGTGTACCTTTTACATTGCTTGGCGGTGAGAGCTACCACTCCTGGTCTGCTCACACACAGCCTCTAGCATGTGCATTACTCCCAGTTTTATGTATGAGTGCTATAGCCAGCCACTCCTGAATTATACTGCAGAGTAACACCAGCAAATTCCCAGTTTCAGACTTTCCCTGGAAATGTACATCTTATACTGATTAGCTCTCTCCTGGACAAATCAATAAAGTCTGTCATTTTATTAATAGAAAATGCTATGCACAAATCCTGTCATCCCAAATGGAGCATCCCAGACACTTCAATCCAAACACAGTGGTTTAGATAAAACAATAAAACTAATTGGTTAACAACAAGGAGATAGATTTTAAGTAATCACAAGTAATGAGGCATAAAAAGTCAGAAGGGAGGAACAATGTGAGGTGACTGCTCTCCTTTTATGTTTTTTTCTCCTCTTCAAGAATCATCTCCAGCTGAGGTTTAGAAGACAGAAAGTCTGTGTGGATAGGAACCCCAAGCTGTTTCTTTGTCAACATGTAGATTTTTTACTCACACCATCTTTCCTGCCAAATAGTAGGTGATGGTCTACTTGATTTTGTTGACACTTGGCTGAGGTGTTGGCTAGCCTTTGTCTCTGGGGAACTGGTTTGTGACTGCTTTCCAGACTTGGAACACATCTTAGTAAGATCATACAGTAGAATCTTATAAATTTGCATACATTATTGTCACACATATTTTACCAGAACTATAATGGTCAATAACTTATGAGTTTTCAAATGATACTTCATTAGTCCCTCAGAAGCACCCCATGTATGCTGAAGATGGGGGTTGCAATGTGCTACATTCTTCCCTGTAAAGTAGTGGTCTCCAAGCTTTTCAGGGTTGTGCCACCCCTTACTCCTGTCCACCCTGCCTCCGAGCAAGGACCAGCAGCGAGGCCATGGCTCCCCAGGGGAAGGGACAAGGACAGGGGTAAGGGGGCTGAGGCTGGGGCAACAGCTGGGGATTGGGGGTGGAAGCGGAGCTGGGTGGCATTTCCTCCCCATTGCCCCTGGGGGTTGGTCCAGGCTCCAGCTTCACCCCCCTCCAAAGAGTCCTCCATGACCCCCTTAGGGCACGCTCCACAGTTTGGGGACCTCTGCTAGAAAGCTACTTTATGGCTAGTCACAATCAAGTCTTTGAGGAATAATTTCCTCCTCTCTTACATATTTCTCTTGTTTGGTATTTGAAATCTTCACAGACATATAATGGAAATATATAAATCTCCCACAGTCCTCTTTTGCTAAGAATATAGATATAACTAATGCTGGTATAGGATAAATGCTGATATTTAAGAATAATTGTAATTCTCACAACTGTAATTGAAAATAAAATTGTTAGAATAAAGTGGAAAATCTATTTAGAAAAATTATTGAAAACAGTATTTTTATTAGATATATTTTATGTGGAACGTTAGACTTCTTTACCCTCCATCTCCCTTACAATATGTCATTGTCAGTTTTGAAGATGAGCAAATAGTCAACATTAATGGTCTTCTGTCATGTTGATAGCATTGTAATTTTGTTTTAGTCTAAAGAAGATGAGAAAGAAATGTTCTAGGGTCATTACTAATTTGAAAACTAGCCATTTAAAAACAAGTGGGCCAAAATGCTTCTCTGGAATAATTCCTCTGACTCTAGGAACAAATGAAGTCCCGTTGGGTTCATTATGATTTCAATATTAAAGATAAGCTGACATATTATAACAGTATTGGTATTTACATCTGCAAGTGGAATAAAGCACATCACACTATAAACATGGGCAGGCCATATTATCAACCAACATCCCAAAACAGGGATTTTTTATTAACTGCATATATGGATTATATAAGGCAACTTTCACATGCCGTATTTTGTAATATATTATACTCAGTTTTCATAGCATTTATGTTTTTAAATATAAACAGTGTGATATTGCTCAAAATTAAAACCCAAAGAATTTGAATATGATAATCTGGAAACATACATCCAAAATATATAGGCTGCAGGGGCTGATGTTCTCCTAGCAATATCAGATGCACCTTTTCAAAGTGTTTTTGTAACTACTTTAAAAATATGTAGTTTTGAGGCTTTTCAGTACACCTCAGTATGATTGCCATTTTATAACATTTGCCATCATGATTTATTGTGTTCAGAAGTGGTCAGAAGACCTGTTGCTGACCCAAATGTAATGTAAATAACTGTGTTCCTGTTCTTCATTGGCAAGACTCTGATCATAAGAAATACTTGGTCTTACATTTTCAGTGCAGCAAAGAGTTTTTTTGCTTTTAGATACCCATTATGGTAACTGGGTATCACATAGCTAAAATCTTTCCCAACATTTCAGAAATGTACCTCCTTATATATGGAATGTTCACCCTCAGTTTCTATCTGCATTATTATAAAAACTGCAGCAACCAGTTTGTTAGAGAGTTAAACTCTCATTAAAAAACAAAACAAAACAAAAAATTGCATTCAATTCATAGGAACAGATTTTATTCCCAGGTCCAATTTTCATAACCTACTCAGGTGGAGTACAAAGCAAGTAATGTGGGGCAGAATTCCTCTGGTGCAGGGTCTGTGTACACCTCAACCTCCCACTCAGAAGCCTCTGAATGGGGGCATGCCAGGAATGGGATTGGAGGCAGGAGGGGATAGACCGGTAGGGTATGGCATGACAAGGATTCTAGGTTTTTCCACAGTCTGCAGGCAACACATATTGGGATACCATAATTTGGAGCAGCCAGGGGTTGGTGTAATTTATGGTAGGATATAATGTGTTTCCCCTTCCCCCTGAGCACCCCAGAATCTGGAGCGTACAATGGTGACATACAAGTCTTTGTCCCACTTTTCTTAGACTGTGACTTCTATAATTTGCCTCCTAGAACTCACAGATTTTAAAGCCAGAAGAGATCATTGTGATCGCTTTAGGCTAATCTCCTGCAAAAGAACATAAGAATGGCCATACTGGGTGTGACTAATGGTCCACCTAGTCCAGTATCCTGTCTTCCGAGAGTGGTTAGTGCCAGATGATTCACAGGGAAGGACCAGACAGGGAAATGTATTGAGTGATCCATCCCCTGTCATCCAGTTTTAGTTTCTAGCAGTCAGAGACTTAGGGTATATAACGCCATGTAACAGCCTGCCTTGGGAGGTTGTGGAAAGTTCTTCACTGGAGGTTTTGAAAAGGAGGCTGGATAGTCATCTGTCTTGGATGGTTTAGACACAACAAATCTTGTATCTTGGCAGGGGGGTAGACTAGATGACATTTGCGGTCCCTTCTAACCCTATGATTCTACGATTCCTACCCTTTGTTCCCTATCTTTTAACCAGGCACTGATCCATGAGAGGACCTTCCCTCTGATCCCATGACTGCTTAATTTGCTTAAGAGGATTTGGCGAGGGACCTTGTCAAAGGCTTTCTGAAAGTCTAAGTACACTAGATCCATTGGATCATCCTTGTCCACATATTTGTTGAGCCCCTCAAAGAATTCTAATAGATTGGTGAGGCATGATTTCCCTTTACAAAAGCCATATTGCCTCTTCCCGCAACAAATCATATTCATCTATGTGTCTGATAATTCTGTTCTTTACTATAATTCCAACAATTTGCATGGTACTGAAGTTAGGGTTACCCACTTGTAATGTTCAGAATCACCTCTGAAACCTTTTTTTAAAAATTGACATCCCATTAGTTGACATCCCTCCAGTCACCTGTTACAGAAGCTGATTTAAATGATAAGTTACATACTACGGTTAATAGTTCTACAATTTCATATTTGAGTTCCTTCAGAATTCTTGGGTGAATACCATTTTGGTTCCTTGTTACTGTTTATCAATTTTATCCTCTATTAACACCCCCAATCTGGGACAGTTCCTCAGATTTGTCACCTCAAAAGAATGGCTCAGGTATGGGAATTTCCTTCACATCCTCTGCAATGAAGACTAATGCAGAGAATTCATCTAACTTCTTTACAACAGTCTTGTCTTTCTTGAAAGGCAGGCAGCCTTTAACCCTTTCCTGGCAGTTCCACACTGTCATAACCACTATTTTGCTGTACCTGGAGAACTCTGGAACTACTGGTAGTAGAAACTAAGGAACTAAGGACAGTAAGAGTTCACATAATCTTAACAGACTGATGAGCTCTGCTTTTTGTACAGTATTAAAACTATGACTGGGTTTACAAGATTGCAAGAGAATACAAAGTATAGTCAATGTAAAAGTGTTGGAGGGTCTATCGTGAAAGCATACTGCTAATACCAGAGGGTTGCAGAAGCACAGGAAATTGCAGGAAAAAAAGAGGTAAATTTCCTCATTCTCCCTTTATTTTCTGATCTTTGCTGCTACTGGGGAAGAGAATGGAGAAAGCATTCTGGTACAAGATATTCACAGGAATGAAAAGAGATGTCTGCCAGATGAGTTTTTCGAAGATTTCACAGCTTTATTCATTTCCCACTAAACAATTTGTGAATGTCTAAGCTTAAACTGGAGGTTTGAACCATTTTTAGTACTGTATATTCCTTTGAGAGTGTAACACAGATGGTTTCAATTTTATTTTTTAAAACAATTTCAGCAGTTTCCACTCTTAAAATCAATTTTTCCATAGTATCTTAGCCACAAAAATATCCAAACAGACAAGTAGATTTCAGATGTCCTAGAAAACAGGCAGGATTGAAGCAACTACTGTAAGTACCTACCATTTTCAGCAATGGGTCCTTTAAAAGTCATGATTTATTGTAACAGACCTAGACATAGGTCTACTAGAGTAAATCATATATTTTAAATATTCTCTTGCTGAAACTGACAGCTAGATAGAAAAGGTAACTGATTGATCTCTCATCACATTGTATACTTTATACTAAGCTTCCCATTAAAAAGTCCTTAAAATATTTTTATATAAATGTCAATTAAAACACCTTGGCATTTAAAGTGCTGATTCTAAAAAAGATGTACACACATGTTTACATTTATGCACTGTGTGCAGTCTCATTTGCAGGACAATGTCACAAAATTTGTTTTATTTTATTACTGATTAACATATTAAGAACATCACAGAGTATTTCTGAAATCTCACCATGATTTAAAATTAACAATCTTCAGAAACTTTTACCCCCACTCAACTTCACTTTTCCTCTTTGTTTCCAAGCAATTAAAATGAAGTGGCAACATGTCTAGCAATATTATTTATTTTATAACATCTGGCAGTGATTACTAAGAAAAATATGTGTTGATTACTGAAGAATCCTATGAACTAAAGCCTGTTGATGCAAAGCTCCTGTCACTCAATTTTCACTTACCGGCTTTAACATTATTGATTATATTTCTTACTTTCAAGTCTTGAAAATACAATATATTTTGTAATTAATGGCCCTCTTTGTGCAGCAAGGCAATAAAGTGCTAGGTTTACATGCATCTTTCCACATATGAAATACTGCCCCACACTACTGCATGAAATATGTGTGTCTGTGCTCCACAGAGGATATATGAAATGTAACAAAGATATATCAGAGGTGTGGAGAAGAGAAGTGCAGAAGGGGTAAGGGAAAGGATTTGAAAGAGGAAGTGGGAGACAAAGAAAAGCCGGAGAAGGGGACGGGGATACGAGGTTGTGCCGCTATCTCTGATATCACTGTCCAATTAACCAGGGAATCATAATGGGTAGCACACAAGCATATGTTATAACCTTTCCACACATACACAAAATCCCACACAAATGCAAAGGGAGAGAGAAACTACTTTTGGTGTCTTAGGGCTTCTCTGTTTTTGTTGTTGTTGTTTTTTGCACAGATGTAATCCCAACACAGTTTTTAGCATAACCCCAGCCCTGAGGCACGTCTTTAGCCTTCTCTTCGTTGTCTGCTTAGAGTGAGTTCTCCCCTCTCAGTTAGGCTTTGAGTAGCTAGCTAGCTGTAGGCATCAGGACTTAAGTGACTTTCTGCATGCCTATTGTCAGAAATTTAGATGCCTCTGGAGATCTATGTGCCTACATGGTCTCTCAGCAGGTGAGTGGTGGTTTTGTGAATGTTAGCAGTGCCTAAATGTTGGACTACTTCTATTTCCAATCCTCTTCCTCTTTCTTCATTTCTTTTTTCCTCACCATTTCTCTGCTGTTCCTACTGCTCAGTCTTATTGCCTGATTTGTGCTGCATCATTATTCATTTCTCTGACTGATCAATAGGAGATGCCATTTCCGATAGTGCTACTTTGACGCAGCAGGGCTGGGTGCACTCACACATCATCAGCAATGACCATGGTAAAGATAATAGCTGACAAGTCTACTACTAAAAAGAAAACAATGTGATATGCCATGTAAAAATTGAGGATGATGAGCTGGTTAAGGATTAGTGAAGTATGAAGAAGATGGTAAAATAGACTTAGTATAAAACAATGACAATTCTATCTTAAGTACAGGAATATTGTAGAATTACTGAATTTACCAAAAAAAGGATTGTTTTGTAGTGATATATATTAGTACAATAAGTTTAATTAATTTTATGATAAAAACTAAGATTGGAAAATAGGATTTTGTCTTATTTTCTCAGAGGTCAATCCAGCAAGAAAGTATTAGATGCCAAAGTGAATTTAAGAATGACTGAATATGTTTAAATAATGTTAATCAGGAAAAGCAGATTTAATTGTATTTGGATAACAACTTTAAATATTGGTTTAATACTTGTCTTTCTTGTTATACAGTATGGCTGCCCTAGTAGTCATTCACACCAAGGCAAAGTAGGTGTGAAACTAGGGTGACCAGATGTCCCGATTCTGTAGGGACAGTCTTATATTTGGGGCGTTGTCATATATAGGCTCCTATTACCCCCCCCCAATCCCATCCCGATTTTTCACACTTGCTATCTATCTGGTCATGCTATGTGAAACGCTACCATACTTATTTGATAGCATGTTGTACTCCCTTTGGACATATATAAAGACTACTCAAGTTTCAGGGAAATAATGACTCAGCCTAGTGGAAAGAACTATCTTTCTAATTATGACAATTCAAAGTGACTATTCCTGCATCAAGGTGTTTCTAGAAGACTCTAGGGGAAAACTGTGGCCTCGCTACAGGTTCTTGGAACTGCCCACACAATATATGTCCCACCTGTAAAATTGTATATAATTGTTCCAAAAAACTCTCTACAGAATGGATAAATCATTCTGTGACTGGGGTCCCAGGAGAGCCACACTGAGGTTACTTAATTAGGGCAAACTTCAAAGAATGGGGCAGACAATCCCTGAAGCTGGTGGTCATTCCAGTCCTTAGCTCTACCAAGCTAACCTTCTATAATACCTTATTGCTTACCCAAGAGCAAAACCACAGTTCCCTTATAGCAAATCAGTCTTAGGCCTCCACCCAGAGTCCCAACTCAAATATTACGAGGATTACTGAATGTCTTATTCATCATATATGAAAGTTCTACCAATCCCAAAGAATCAGACACATTACCTCCCAGGTTAATGAATATTTCAAATCTTACCCAAATACAGCCAATTCTTATTAACTAAAATAAAATTTATTTAAAAAGAAAAGAGTATTGGTTAAAAGATCAGTATACACATAGACATGAGTGCAGTTTTGAGATCAGATTAATAGATGGTGAGCTTTGTATTTGTAAAGAGTTATTTCAGAATTAGTCCACTGGTTATATTCCAATGTTCATATTCCGGATGATCCAGATAGGACTGGAGGTCTCAGTCTTAAGACTCAAGGTACCCCTGCATAAAGCATTAAGCAGATCTGAGATGAAAGGATCAGGTCCCAAGAGTCTTTTATACAGTTTTCTAGCACCCTCTTGACCATACAGTGCTGGGTGAACAATAGGCTTTTGATGTAATCTTCTGTTTCCCAAACAGCACCAGTAATTTACTACATGGATTGACAAGGTAATTTATTCATTAAGCAGTTCATATACAGTTTATCACAAACTTTAAAGAGACATATAGACAATGACATTATGTTGCCCAAGATTCATCTAAATGTTAATATTCCCTTTTGATCACTGAATCAATAACTATAGCAGGGGTCATCAACCTTTGGCATATGGTTTTATTCATCTGTATTTTCCAGGTGGGACATATATTATGTGGGCAGTTCCAAAAACCTGTAGCGAGTGTGGGAAGCGGTGTGGGTCAAGGGACGTGCTACCTGCCCTTCCTGCAGTCCCCATTGGCCTGTAGCGGCGAACCGCAGCCTGTGGGAGCCGCGATTGGCTGAACCTGTGGAAGCGGGAGGTAAACAAACCGCCTGGCCCGCCAAGAGGCTTACCCTGGCGAGCCGCATGCCAAAGGTTGCTGATCCCTGAGCTATAGTAATAGTCAGTAAATGTCTGTTTACATGGCTAACATCTAACAAGGTATAAGTAAACACATACAGTTAGTATTACCTCTAATTTTCTAACAATACAAGTTTGCATTTGAAAGTTCTAGCCTATCTAACATGGAATGGCCTTAATTTTCATTTACATACCTTTCTAACATGTCTCTAAAAGTTGAATCTGGGTCAATTAGCCTGCTAGCTGCTTAATCCTTTCTAGCCATGTATCACACACTCTCTATTAAATTGTTAGGGATTTGTTCAGTTTTTCACACACACTACAGCACTATAGGATTTTCAATAGAACTCAGTTAATTTTGTCCCTATTGATTCCTATAGTACTTTTCCATAAGGGGAAGCTGCCTTCCTCTGGATGTCAGAAAGGTTAAAAAATCAACAAGCAAGATCAGCCATACTCATTCCTTTAAACAGAACTTTATGCCTCATTGCATTGCATTTAGCCTTAATATATATGTCTGTAACCAATGACAATTTTAGGGCCAAACTCGCAAACATGGGTGGCACTAGACAGTTGGGCTAACTCTTAGAAACAAAGTCATGCTCTGTTTTACAGTAAAATATCGACAAATAGTAAATCTTATTAGAAAATATAAGTATAAAATGCCACTGGCCTAAAATATACGTTTTCCATACCTCCTGATCACCCAGATGTAGATGTGCCACTTGCAAATAGTAGATCCATATTAATCCACACTTTATGATTAGCACATTAAAAGCCTCTTCTCACTTCTCAACAAACATTTAAAAGCAGAGTGCTATTATTAAGAACGTAAGAACAGCCATATTGGGTCAGATCAATGATCCATTTAGCCCAATACCCTGTCTTCTGACAGTGGCCAGTGCTTGATGCTTCAGAAAGAATGGACAGAACAGCGCAATTTTGAATTATGCATTCCATCATAAAGTATCCAGCTTTCGAATTTACATAGAGCTATTCTTTGGGGTGGAGAAAGGTATTCAGAGTGTATCAGCTAACTACAAAACGGATCAGATTGTTTTACAGATATTGCGAGAGACTATTCAAGGTGAAGTGGATTCTTGAGATATCTGTGGTCACAGGACCAAAAAAAGAAAAGAAGGGGGAAAAAAGAGGGTTAGTGTGTTACAAATTGTTGTAATAAGTCATAAATCCAATGTCTTTATTAAATCCATGATGTTTAGTGTCTCCCACACTTATGAATTTAAGCTCCCAGGCTCATCTTTTGAAGGTGTTGTGAAGTTTCCTTTGAGAATGAGGACTGAAAGGTCAGATATGTAGTGATAGCTTTGTGAATCATGTTCACACATGGCTGAAAAGGTGTTTTTATCTTTTATCATTTTTTCTGTATGAGTTCTTTTGAGAGCATAATGATTATCTTATTTCATCCACATGGTTTTTATTGGGGGCATTTACTGCACTGGATGAGGTACATGTTGTGATAGACATGTGTAGGACCCAGCAGTCTTGAAAGGTGTGTTTTGGGGAGGGTATGGAGATATGTCTACATGTTTTGCATCTGTTGTTACGGCAAGGTCTGATGCTACTTTGACTTGATGTGTACTGGTCTGTGGGGAGCTTGCTTCTGATGATGAGTTT
Organism: Trachemys scripta elegans; assembly: GCF_013100865.1. Classification (NCBI taxonomy): domain Eukaryota; kingdom Metazoa; phylum Chordata; order Testudines; family Emydidae; genus Trachemys; species Trachemys scripta. The sequence goes on along the minus strand of NC_048298.1, from coordinate 256,990,330 downwards.
GGGTAGATTGTGGAATCTTTGAAAACCAGAAGAGTTTTACAGATATTGCGAGAGAGGGTTTCAGGAAAGATTTTTTCAGGAGATGGTCCCCATTGAGTATAAGTTGTAATTGTTTCCTGATACCCCATATGGTGGTGGGGTGGTAACTGACAACTAGGGATGTGCATTTGTTGGGTTTTGAAGTAGATTTTCCTGGAGTATTTGGGTGATCCATATCTGGAAGTCTGAAACAGGAATTTGCAGTCAGCAAAAAGACCTCAAATGTGTAAGATACAGCATCCAAGAGAGCACAACTTATCTCACATTTAGCATTGCATTGACTTCAATCGGCTTTTGATCAGTCCTATTACTGTGACAATGAAACAGAAAGCTGAGCAAGTTAAAGAAACCTGTTAAAAGATTTTGGACATGCAGATACCTAAAAGTCATGCTTCTGTCTTAGAGACCTGAGGATGTTAAATGGGAATAAACAATTACATGATGTGAATATGAACAATAAAGAATGCGAAGAAAGGAAATGATACAGTTAAAAGAAAAAGAAAAGCGGGGACACAGGTCCACATGCTTCAATGATGCCCAAAAAAATATGAGAAAAAAGCAATCGTGATTGCAGCTGTAAGGATAGATTTTACAGGTTTAAAATAAGGTCTGAATTAAATGGATAACAAAACTTCTACTCTATTCATATCTGACTTGCTAGGTCGGAGAAGATGCTCCAAATGAAGCTATAAGATATTTAGAAAGGACAATATTTGTCTTACCCAATAATTTGTTTTCTCCTAGTATCCCTGTCTAACCAATCCCACTCTTGGTCTGTCATGTCTATTTAGCATCTTAGCTCTTCAAATTAGGAACTTCCTTTCATTATCATATGTTTAAACAGCACTGTGTTGAGAAATCTGGACTCCACGTTAATCATAATCATAATCATAATCATAATCATAATTAATAATAAAACATCTTAAGCCCCTGATCTTAAGTCATTCATCCCTGGTCACTCAAGTATTGAAGCATATGTTTAACTTTAGGTACATATGCCTAAATCCCATTGACTTCAATGGAATTGAAGCATATTCCCAAAAATTTAAGCATATGTTTCCGTGCTTTGCTGTACGGAGTTGATTAAGCGTCAGCTTAACTGCTCTGCTAAACTGGGGCTTTAGAAAATGAATATATGAATTAATACAGAGTAGGACATTTAAAGAGAACTGTTCCAAACACAGGCGCTGACTTTCTGATTCTCAATGCCTGCTGTGCCCCAGGCCCCACCCCCACTCCATCCCTTCCCCCAAGGCCCCAACCCTACTCCACCTATTCCAGCCCCCACTCTGCCTGTACCCCACCTCTTCCCACCCCCGCTCCACTACCTCTCCAAGCATGCCCCACCCTTTCACCAGCTCCTCCTGCCACACTCCTCCCCATCCACCCCCAATGCCTCCTTCCCACCGCTGAACAGCTGATCAGCTGTGGGTGGGAGGTGCTGGGGGTTAGGTGAAGGAGTTAATCAGTGGGGCCTGGTAGCGTGCTGGAGGCACTGGCGGAATGGGAGGAGCTGCTTGACATGGCTGCCACTATTTTTTTTTTTTTTTTTTTTTAGAATGGGTGATCCAGCCCCTGAGTACCGACAGAGTTGGCACAGTGGTTCCCAAGGTAATTTGGGTTAATAACACCAGGTTCCCAGCAAACCTGTTATTTGCAAACGTAGATCAGACAAGGCAAAATATTTCTTTCTACTGCTTAGCATTCTTGCAAATCTTAGTGTGGGATGTAATCATCAGTGCATTTCTTAGAGTGGGAAAGTTTTCTGACTAAGACTATGTCTACCCTAGCACTTTTGTCAGTATAACTTATGACACTCAGGAGTATGAAAAAACATCCCCCCGAGTGACATAAATTACAACGACAGAAGTGCCAGTGTGGATAGCTCTATGTCAGTGGGAGATGCTCTGCAGCCAACATAACTACCATCATTCATCGGGGGTGGTTTGATTATGTCAGTAGGAAAACTCTCTACTGACAACATAGACCTGCTACAAGGGAGGTCTTGCAGCAGCACAGCTGCATTGGTACAGCTGTGCCGCTTTAAGTTCTCTAGTGTAGACATAGTCTAAGAAAGCTATACAGCACATATTTCTTCCTATGCAGCATGGGTTTCATGACATATGTTGTAGCTGTGATTTGATCAAGCAGGTTTGTATCAATTGAGAAAGAGTTACATCTTTGGCTTTTCTTCTTCTTCTCCTTTTTATTTTGGAATTTGAGAATCTGGGCAGAGGATGTTGGGATGATTATCCTGAGGAGGAGTTTTGCTTCATAATAAAGGCCAGATCACTCTTTAGAAACCACTATTCTTTTATTGTAGATGTGATAATGATACTGTGGATAAAACCCTTCATTTTGTTATTCTTCTAGTAGACTTGATTGCTGTCAGAAAGGCTCCTTTCAGTCAAGAAAATAGCAGAAAACTCAGTTTGGGTGCTTAAATAATGATTGGGTTAGTATTCTGAGGACCAAGTTAAAATTCCAGGTGGGGAATCTGCATAGTTTTTGACTGAAGTTTTTTCAGAATATCTTGACATAAGAATGGGAAGAGATAAGACCTAGACTGTCTGCTCCAATTATGCTTGAAGCTGATGAGACAAGGACCTTTAGGGAACCAGTCTTTAGCTGAAAGGATATTCATCATCAAGAAATGTTTAAAAGTTCCTTGTTCAGGTTGATTTTTATCTGACATTAAAACTGAACACTAATGATTTATATTGTGATCAACTGTGTTCATGGGTGTACCATTACTACAATAGATCCCACAATGATTCAGGAAAGGGTTAATGGGAGACCCTGCCTCATAATACCTGCCTCAAAATCTCCAACTGGAATGGAATGGAAGGAATGAACAAAGAACAGAAAAGAGAAGGGAAGAAGCAAAGAACAACTCTCTACCTCATAGAAGGAATTGAATCCCAGGGACCTGGACAAGATAGAAGGAGTACTAGGGCTTTCCTGAGGGGGGAGGGAAGCTAATGCTACAGATTGTTCATGCACTCCTTGAGTGGGACGACTAACCAGCAGGCCTCCCTGAAGTAAGGCAAAACTTGAGGATTAGCTAAGAGGATGTAGTGTAGAGTCACTCAACTGCATGTCCCATAAAATGATTGGATCAGGTTACATAGATGTTATGAAAGGCTGGATGTCCTACGTTTGTCAGGGGAATAGTGGAGCATGTTCCTGAACTTAATCTGGGAATCTTCAGCTTTCCAACCACCTCTTGGCGTTGGCACTTAAAGGAACGTGGTAGAGGGACCCAGGCTCTCTGTTTCCACCAAATCCCTACCTAGAGCCCATCGCGAAGCAATGCCAGCAGGGTGCTCCTTGCAACAAGCCCAAGTTCTCTTCCCTAGCTACTTTCTACCAACAGGACTCTTCAATGAGGGATGTGGCCCTTATAGTCCAAATGGGTAGGTTCTCAAAAAAAAAAAAAAATCTGAAGGAGCAGGGGCCTGCAAGTTCTCAGAGTGGGTGGTTGTTGGAGAAATCACTACCTGTGGCCCATACGCACTTTGCATTCCCACTCAGGCACAACCTTCTGTCTGGATTCCTGGAGAAGGAATTTTCTCTCCTACAGCCTGTTCACCATTCTTTGCCTGGGCTTCTGAGCTCCCTTCTAACCCTCTTCCCCAGTTGGAGTGTGCTCAGCAGACCCAGAGGGGAGGGGCTACCTGTGCCCAGTAGTGCCTTTTAAACCCTTCAGGCTCAAAGTGGGGTTTGTATATCCCAATAGGGCTGTGTGGAGAACTGAGCCAATTGAGACACCCTTGCCTGGCCCATTCCCGCATGTGCCCTGTTCTTAAATTTTTTGATGATATGCAGCTAATGCCTTCCTGAAAGCATGAATTTATTTGAATGTATTTAATTGGCTCAATTCTCAGGTCTGCACAAAGCAACTAGAAGCCCAGCAGTTTAACTTCCTCTAGTGAAAGACTGGAGTCCAAAGATTGCTGAAAAATCCCTGGCTGAGAAGAATACTGGAGTGAAATACCACTTGGTGCAGGCTGGTACGAATCAGCAAGGGTAGAGGCAGTCCCAGATGGACAGGCTGCAGGATAAGTAGTGGTCTGAGGTGGCTGATTAGTTGCAGAGGCTGAGACTTCAGGCCTTCCTTTCTTTCCTGAGGGCAGCCAGGTGTGGCAGAAATTGTCCTTCAGTTCACATGTAAAATGTTAAATTACCCAAAACATGTACACTAGCCAGTTCCTTTAGTGAAGTGTGAAGATTTGAGGGCTGTAATTTATTGACTGAATTTTGTCTGTTTGCTATTTGTCTTTTTTTTTTCTAAAATATATCATCAGATCATTTGCGTGAATAATTCTTGGTTGGTGCTTTGTACGTGAGTAGTTCTTTGGTCAAAAGGTGAGATGTTTTGGTGTACCTAGAAATCCTGTGGCATGTTTCTGATTTCCAGTTGGAAGAGTGTGATGCTTAGAATCAAATTTCAGTGAATGATCTTGCCAGCTATCTTCTTTGCCAGAATACTGGTAGAGGATTTACACAAAAATTAAGTTTAACACAGGATAAGCTAATTAGCTTACCAATTGTAATGGATATTTTCATACTCTTTCCTTGCAAATATTTGACCAGTTCCAGTTGGTAATATCATTGTCATATTGTCTTTTCAATTTGAATACTTTTTCATATATTGTGTACCCTAGAGTTACACATTAAAAAGTTTAGAGGTAATATAGCATGGGAAAATGGTTAAAGTGCATATTAGATTAGAATAATTGCATCCTACCGATGAACAATATCTTTCACAGAGGTAAAAACATTGAGCCTTTGTCAGAATTTGACACTGGATTCACCTCAAGTTGCACAGCAAATTTTTCAGTATTAATATTTGTATAAAATATTCTTGACACTGACCTCTCCCTTCTCCTCCTGCTATTGACATTCATAGTCATGTTATTTCCAATTTCTATCATCATCTGCTGCTGTTGTCAAGTGTTTTAACTCTGTCTTTTCACAGACATGAAACCATGTGTTTTCATTTAAAAAAACCCCACCTTTCTTGGAGCATGCTACTTTGCCAATAACACCTGCATTCAAAATAAATACTGTATACGTACTTACAAGACAGTGAGAGAGAAGGAACTGAGACTCAGTGTTTCAAGCAGATGCTCTACATTGTCTACCTTGAAAGAATGGGCAAGAATATTTTTAAATCAGTAAACAAGGCCATTTGGTTCAATATTATGGATTGGAGAAATTCGGGACTATAACTAATATAGCAGATTTTTTTGTCCTGCAGGGAATTCTGATATTTCAACATATATTTTTTTCATCCCAAATTGGGACAAAAATTTGCAATATATTTTTTTCCCTGGAACAAAATGTTCCCAAAAAAATGCATTTGGAAATGGCAAAATGAATCCTTTCAGCATTTTGGATCAAAATGAAACTATTCCTAATCAAAATATTTATGTTCAGTTTGCTGAAATGACCCAAAATGTTTTTGTTATGAGTCATTAAACTGCACTTCCCTATGGTGCCACATTGCCTCTTGGAAGTTGAAGTCTGGGTGCCTGTGCCATCTATGGTTCAGGCTTCCTGATGAGACTGCATCTTTTATGATGCACCCACAGTCATGAGAGTCCTATGATGCAACAATAGCTCAGCTAGAGGGGAGACCACATTGCATCACTGAAGGCATAGTCCAGCCAGAGAACTCAGCCCATAGGAGAAAACGGGGGCATAAGACACTAGAACTAAAACTCCCATGAAACAATGCATACAATAGGGATATACGGTTAATGTTGAACCATCTCAAAACAAAAGTTTAGTGTCAGTTCAACAAATCAGAATATTTTGACCCAAAACAAAATATTACATTTCAATTTTCCCAAAATTTTAACAAAATCAACATTTTCCCATGGACAATTTCAAATTTGTAGAAGTTGCATTTTATGTTGAAAAATCATTTGAAGGAAAATTCCAAACTAGTTCTACTAAAGAGCTCATGGATGATATAATCAATTAGCCTAATCCTACACACTGATGAGGGCACCAGTGAGGTGCTGAGCACCTAGAACTCCTACTGAAATCTCTTGCTCTTCCTTTTTTACCTTTATACTTATTGTATAGTATTTTTATTGAAAACTGCTGTGCTTTTGTATTCTTTCATGTATTGTATGTCTTGTATTGTGTCTTTCATATTTTGTATTTACTAACAAAAATCATGTATTTTTTTAAAAAGAATCACCTTAGTAAACCTTTTATTTGAAAAAAGTAGGCTTAATATAAGCCAATTCATTGATCTTTAGGTGTTTCCAAAAGCAAAGATGTCTATAATTCTAGGGTTATGTCTACACTACAGTGCTTACAGTGTGTGACGGGGCAGAGCGACCTGCACTGATACCGCAGGGGTTAACCCTTCCTTCCTAGCAGAGGAAGCCATGCCCTGGAAGCTCTGCTGGGCATGCTCCAACTGGAGAATATATATAAAAGCCTGCAGATCAGCTCAGTCTGGGCTGACCGCCGGAGGAGAAGGACACACGACGCTAGCTCCTGAAGAGGAAGGGCCTGCAAACCAGGATCTGGGAGTCAGTCAAGCCGAGGCACTACCTGAGACCCCGATGGAGGATGTCCCAGGGGAGGAACAGACCAGAGGACTCCCCGCCGCAGATGAACTGGTATTCACGGTAGGAAGTGACCCAGGGGAACTCAAGAGACAAACAGTGTTAGTGCTGCATTGATGCTCGGCGTGTTGCGGGTGGATCCCCGCCGAGCGAGGGGCAAGGAGAGCTTGCACTACCAGGGCTCTGGGTCGGGGCTCGGTGGAGAGGGCGGGCCAGAGTCCCCCTACCTCCTCACCCCCGAACCGTGAGGGATCTTAGATGGACTCTGGCCACTAGACTGCGCTACTCCGCCGGTAAGGGGATTTATATAGACTCTGACCGCTAGATCGCGCTACCACGCCAGATAGGGGTGATAGTAGGGAGAAAGGCCAAGAGGCCATCACTGACCGCCTGCAGAGAAGCGGACGTTAGGACTTGAGAGTGGTGAGGCGCCGGCACCCCATCCTACCCCTGCCACAAAGGGGCGCTGGGGTACACGGTCCGCCACACAGTGGCACAGATATACTGCTGCAGCTGTGTCGCTGTAAGATCTCTCGTGTAGCTGCTGTATGCTCAACATAATTAAATCACCCCCATGAGTGTCAGTAGCTATATCGGCGTGAGAAGCTGTCCTGATGACATAGAGCTGTGCACACTACCACTTATGCTGCTGAGAATGGCGAACCGCGGCCACTGGGAGCTGCGAGCGGCCGTACCTGCGGATGCTCAGGTAAACAAAGCATCTCACGGCCTGCCAGGGACTTACTCTGAACAAGCCGCAAACCAAGTTTGGGAGCCCTGCACTAGAGGGAACAGAGCACCATACTCAGGATGTGTGTGGGTTACACATATAAATGTAGATAGGCATCTAATAAGATTTACAAAATTTTGAGCAATTTAAGCACTTAAGTCCTATTGATTTCAATCAGACTTAGGCTCCAAAAGGCTAGATTCACAAAGTGATTAGGATGCCTAAATTGGAACTAGCCTCCAAGTCAGTTTTGAAAATAAGACATAGGCTCCTAAATCACTTGAGGCTTTGCAATGCTGACTGGAGCAACACCTAAATATTTTTACAAATCTGGACCTAAGTCATTATGCAATTTTTGAAAATGTTGCCTGCTCTTTTCCTAATCTCTAATAAACATCTTTTTCTAACTTTATCAAAAATATCATGTGATTTAAGGGTGGTTTTTTTTTTTTTTTTGAGCATGATACTCTTCATCTAGGATATTGGGAATTTCAGTATATAATATACTATATACTAGTTAGTCTGAGAGACACAAAAAAGACTAAACAATATTTTTTGGAGCTATGGATTTAAGAAGCCTTCGCCCACCTTGCTCCCCCTTTTATTTTTAGAAACTGAGTAAAAAAAAATCATGACAAGGTACAGTCTGAGATGCAGTATATGTATTCATCTTGTAGACTGATGGCAGTAGAATCATTATGTTAGGATTGTTGGGGTGGGAGATTCATGACAAGACTAGGGATAAAGACTTATTTTTTGTAGTATGATGCTGGAATATTTGCACAAAGAAATATGTTATTTTTAAAAAAACACCTCTGTACTAGAGAGATTGATGAGTTCAACATTGTCTTTGTGGGAAGTGGATTTTTTAGATTCATAATAAAATAAGTTGGCAGAGTAAGTAAATAATGTTTTTTAAAAACAGCCCCTGTTGCTTTTGGTTTTATTTTTCAGCATATGCCTTTTTATGTGTGTTTTGTAATTTCATTTTTACTACTTTTTGTTTTAAAAATCTCTAATGCACAATCTTTTTGAAACTCAGATGCAAGTACATTTCTGACATTTTGTAAAGTGTTAAATATAAAGATAGCTTGAAATTCTGTTCTGGCCTCAGTCACCACTACATTACTCCACGGTTAAACTAGTGTCTAACTCCATTAATCTTAGTGGGGTTGTACTGATATACAACTAGAGTAACCCCAGGGAGAATGGTGTTTTGTTCATTATTATTGAACAAATCATGGGTCAGTTTCTCATACCACTTCTCATGTTGAGTAGCACCTTACTCCACAGATTGACCACTTAAGTCCCATGTATTCCTAGGATCAGTTTCTCAGCTCATTTGAATCAAGACAGATCCATTGACTTAAGCAATTTCATTCAGCTCAAAATGTTCCTTAAAATTTAGATGTTGCACAGCTTAAATGACCTGCATTACAGTTCCTTTCTGAAGGCAAAGAAGAGCTAAGTGTATCTCAGAGACGGCCAGATTCCTATTTGATGACAATACCAATTAGAATATTACATATTCTCAGGATTGATTAATATACTTAAGGATTTTTTTATTAGTTGGCAAACTCTTCTTGATGACTTCCTTGTGGGAATAGAAAATGATAGATCTTCATCATCTTAATGTGTTGTTTAAGAACAGTCAAATAAACCATTAAGGTTAAATGATTATCTTAAACTTAATAATTACTTAAACTTAATTTTCCTTTAGTAGTCAGACTATGCAACCTTCTGTAAAAGTGAGTGTTACTCATCATGCATTTCTTTAACCAACTGATTAATTTAGGGAAAGATCTCAAATATGAGGATATTCTTTTGCAAAGTGAGCTAAGCAGCCAAATATAGTACCAAAGCAGTTAAAATGAAAAAAAAGATCTCAATCATAATGTGGAAGGTTATTGAATAATTGTTCTAAACTTTTAACTGATGGAAACTCCAGAAATGTGGGAAAGATTAATTAATAAATGGGTTATAGGGCAACAATGTTATTAAGTGTAGTTTTTTATTTTATTTGAAGTGAATTTAGTAATGTTACATTACACCACACCATGTGGCTACAGTTTCAAGCTCAAAAAGGTTGAAACTCACCTCTGCTACTTGCTTCAGATTTAGAGCCTCTAGGAACACACAAAGACCAAGGATAGTGACCACATATACATTCACAAGTACAAGATCAAGCCTATTTTAAAAGTTTTATTAAAGTTACAATTAAAGTTATAATTACCCAAGCATACAGAAATCTTATAAAGACCTATGCAAAAGTTACAAATAAGTCATACTCACATGCTTCATGATATTCTTAGAGTCTGATGGATGCCTCATTATTTGATCATCAGTAGAGAGAGTTTTCCCATAGGAAACACATTTTACCTAATCTGAGAGTCATCTTTTATCTTATGATTCTGACTACACCTACACTCTGTACATGTGCATAAAAGTGTCCACTCTCTTTTTCCTTATTTGTAAGGATAAGATTTTGTCACTGATATTTTTAGTAAAAGTCACAAAAAGGTCACAGGCAATAAAGAAAAGTTTATGGAAGCCCGGGACCTGTCTGTGACTTTTACTAAAAATATCTGTGAGAAAATGGGGAGCTGCGGAGTCCCCACACTGCCCATGGAGGCTGGGTAGCTGCAGGGGCCCCAGCTCGGAGCTCCAGGGGCCCTCACACTGCTGCCCCCTGCTGCCCAAGGCAGCCAGGAGTTATGGGGTCCCCCACCGCCCATGGCAGCTCAGAGCTCTGGGGGATCCCCACTGCTTGTGGTGGCTGAGAGCTGCTCAGTTCAGAGCCCACCATCCCCCACCTCTCACCTGGTGGGGTACCCCACAGCTCCCAGCCGCTGTGGGCTGAAGCCATGGCGGTCTCTGGAAGTTGTGGATTCCATGACTTCCATGACCTCCATAACAAAACTGTAGGCTTACTTATTTGTATTGTGTCCCCCAAGAATATTGGGGTACCCTGTTTTTCATAGCTTGGTTATAGTTCCCTTTATTTGCATTAGAATTTATGCACATAGTGCCCTCTACGATTAGGGTGCATGTTAGAAAAATGTGACTACCGGGTATCTTGTAATCAAAAATTAATCTTAGAGTTCATTTTTCACAATACCACCCATTAGCACATCTTTCCCCATAATCTTGTGGCATAGGGTCATTTTTTGGTCACTTATGTCAAGCATTTCTTAAGCCTAAACTAAATGACTAAACTAAAATCTTATAGCCCTCAGATTGTAGGACTTGCGTTTCAGCCCTACTTTCTATACCTAATGCGTACTTATCCCTTCTGACTACAGATCAATCATATATTTCTATAATTGTACAACTTAAATCTATTTAGCATATGATGAGTAGATATAATATGACATGATAGCTAATCATAACATCACACAATAAATGAATGAAAAAATGAAGTAATTGTCTCCATAAGATGTTAGTTCTTCTGAAGAAAATGTAGCCTAATCTCTTATGTGGTCTGACATACCATAAACTTGAGTCTTAATGTATTTTGAAAAACATTGCTCACTTTAAAGCTATCTACCTAACTGCATAGTAATGGCAACTGTCCATGGTCCTTGTAAAGCTGTGAGGGTAGAAGGGAACAGGAAGGCAAGAACAATTATAAAGTAGTGAATGGATTTCTTTCTATATTCACCTCAAAGAAATATATGCCCCAGTGGTTCTAAAGGAACCAGGCACTATGAGGAGCTATGGCCTACTCCAGCAGCTGGCAACACAGACCAGGTGACCTGACAGGGAACAGATAGCACCCTTCTAGAGGAAGGTGTAATAGTAACTAGTGGCGTCAGTTACTTCTCTCAGTGATGTCTATAGCAGCTGCGCTCATGTGAGGGCAAAGCTGAGCTCCCTTAGGCACTGATACGGCAATGAGAACTGCATGGGCTGAGCATTGGATGTCACTGTACAATTCTTGTAGGAATAATGACATGGTCATTAACTCTGGGGTAGATCATCACTACCTTTGTGACAATAAAAGGAAGTAAGGGGACTTAAGGCCCCCTAGTGCATGCTACCAATACTACAGATTGCAGAAAGGAGGGAAAATCATTTCCATAGAGAACCCACTTCTAAGGCACCACCTTCACTCTGCCCGTGCAGGTGAATAGGAAAGAGCAGGGTAGGGAATGTGGAGAGACTTGATTGTGCCTTTGCAATTCGCTGACTAGCATATCTGTACTAAAGCACCATCTGTCATATTTTTCATCAGGTGTAAGCCCATGCAGTTGACTTCATGTCTGGAACAGAGGAAGGACTGGGAGGCAAGTTGTGACTTAGTCTGCTCCTGTGACATCACAACCATATGTGTCTCCTTACTCAGGGTAGATCATAAAGTGACAATCAAGCCCTTATTATGTTGGTATGCCTATTAAAGTCTTTACAAAGAAAGTTTCTGTCTGTGCACTAGATATGATTTTCACTGTTATTAACCTTACCATCTGAAACAAAAAAAGGGAAAAATCATATTCACATGATGAATTAAGAGCTTGCAAGTGCCATTTAAAAGAAGAAGTTGATGGAATTATAGAATCGGACGAAGATTTCAAAAGCGGTAAAGTTCTAATGTTTTTGCATTCATGAAATGCCTGAAAACTGGGTTTGTAATGGAAACAGTGACAGATCATAAACTATAGCAGTGCTATAGGAGTGGAATATAACAAGTTAGACTGTTTTGCAATAGGTCGCTGGAAAAAATGTTTTTTGGAATTTATTGCAGCGATACAGTTTGCTAAACAATCAGTTTTAAACACTATAACCTTTGTTTCCATTAATAGTAAATCATTCAAATGCTTGTATTTGCCAACTGTATTTCCCTCATGTAACAAAAGCTAATCAATAACCATAACTTGATTACAAGGATTTTCTGTTCATTTCCAGTTCATTTTTCCATCAGTCAATATTGATACCTACTTTTATTTCAAGCACACTATGCTGAAGATTGAATATTAAGTTTATTGTATACATGATTCACCACCACATTTTCTTGTGTTATTCTGTCATTATTTGAATAAGATCCATCCACAGTTGTGTCATACTAAATTGACTCTTAATACGTCAAAAATAGAACTCTTAGTTGCCGGCAACACATATGATCACAAAACTGTATGCTTCTGTTTTGTTTACCCAATCTACTTTCAGAGCAGTGAGTTTTGCTATTTTGGATGTTCTCTCTACTAATACCACACCCTTAACTAGCTTTAATTGGATAATGGATCATTTTGACAAGTGATTTGATTCCCAAACACTCTTTAGTCTCATTTTTCAACCTCTGAATTACCATCACTCTAGTAGATGTTGGCAATACAGAAATGTAATTCATCAATATGGTTGGTTGAAAGCAATTTGGGGTCATTGACACACTGTGACACAGGGACTACCAGTAGCACAACACTCACAATAAGGCCTCATCCCTACTTGAACTGGTGTTGGCAGTAACTAGCCAATATATAATATAATATAATATAATATAATATAATATAATATAATATAATATAATATAATATAATATAATGCCAACCTCCTGGTTGCTTGTCAGAGGTGGCCTTCTATCAAAAACATATAGAGAGAATTAAAGTACAGCTAGAGGTGGTCATTTTTTTCTCCGTGAAAAATGTTTTCACTGAAAATTGGGATTGAAGAAAAATCATTTTCAACATTTTATTTATTTATTTATTTGCTTCTGTAATCTAATAAAAGTTATTTATTACCACGGGGAGATCTGGTAGCAGCCTCTATAGTTGGGGTGCCTACCACTTTCCATCATCTCAGATACTTGTGACGTTTTATTATAAAGTTCCTACACCACTGTTGTTTGAAACAGGGTTTTGAAATTTGGCGGAAAGAAAGTCCTCAGGCTACAGAAGTGGCTTTTCCATTCAGGTTTAGCTGACTTATGCACTGACAAAAAGTCCCATTTCCCTGATCTGGCTTGCATGCCTCAGGAAAACTTTGGCAACTTGCCCAAGTAATAACTGACCAGAAACATTGTGAAGAGCCAGGCCTGTGACACCATCAAAAGAGTAGCAGCAGACGGGTCTAGTGACATCACCAGCAGCATACTGCACTCACAACACTTAAAAACTCTTTGACTAAGTGTGGTAGGTGGAATAAAGTCAGGCCAGTCTCACCCATTCCCAACCACAGCCCCTAAACTGGACAAAGAGTTCCAGTGTTCTATTCCTTTTTTCTGAGGTGTGGGAAGAAAATTGGCAGGAATCTCCCACCTTTCTGACATGGAGCTTTGAAGAGCTCCCTCTGAATACCTTCTGGACCCAAAATGTTGTTCCAGAGGCCCATTTCCCCTTAGAAATAACATCCTCCTTCTGCAGTCAGGCAATGTACTTAATCTGGTAGCTTCAGTGTTGGAAGTCTGTTCTGCAGTGCTGAAAGTTCAGGTCTCCAATCCTGCTAGTGCACAAAAGGGAAGCGCTACAGTTTTACATATTGCATTTTTTTCTTTTTAAAAGATAGGAAATGCCAGATTTTTTTCCCTGTGCAACCTTAATTTGGGCCCTTTGTGCATGTGCCTTATCATGCAGTCTTTAATTACATGATCACATACCATTTTTTCCCACAGAACACCTTATTCAGCATACAGAAGGGACACACAAAAAAGGTTCCATGCTCAAGTGTAAATCTGGCATTTCCTAATTTTCAAATGATTGACATTGCAGCCTACATAATTTTATTTTAATGTATGTTTTTTGTATATAATAACAAAATATTTTGGGATTAATGTTATTACAATTCTCAGATGAAGCTATAAGGAAGCAGTCTAGATATGTATTTAATTGGGAGTTTTTAATGCATTCGTATTTGTATAAATAAATGCAATTTACTGTGATCCCACAAGGGACTGATCTTATGTGGCCATGGATACTTATTCTCCCACGCTTGATCAGCTACATTATTGAACTGTTTCTGTTATATAAATAAATGGAGGTATGTGAAACAAATTTAAAAGTCTGACAAAACCAAGGACACTAGAGTTAAGAGTTAAGATACATGAGAGTGTGCCTTGGTATTGTGCCATACAAAGAATATAACATCAGTATTATACATTTGTTCAAGACCTTTTCAATATCTTCTATATACATAAGTCAGTCTAAGCAATAAATGTTCTTGTTTTTATGTCAGAGCCCTGCCAGTATGGTAACATTATTTCTTGACAATATGTTCTATCAAACAGCAGGGTTAAGGACAAAGAGACAGAATTTTTAAATATATTGGAACAAAAGACATCCTAGTAATGGTCTGTTATCAGGAAAGATGCAGAAAAAGCAGAAGTGTTCAATAAATATTTCTGTTCTGTATGTGGAAAGAAGCTATATTATGTATTCTTACCTTTCAGTGACAATGAAATTCTTGCTATTCCAACAGTAACTTAGGGCCAACTAACTTGCAACTACAAAAGATAATTGCTTTTTAATTAATGTCAAAAAAGACTTAGAGGACATAGTGGATAACCAACTGACATGAGTTCCCAGTGTGATGTTGTGGCTGAGAAGGCTAACAGAAGGTGTATATATATAAGCACAGATTATTGAATAAGATTAGGAAGGTGTTATTTCCACTGTATACAGCATCGGTAAGACCATTATTGGAATGCCATGTCAAATTCTCATGTCCACACATTAAAATGCTTTCTGTTTATGTCCCTCCAGTAGATCCAGTGCCGGGAACCAGCCAATTCCAGAGGGGGTGGGGGGCTTCCACCAGACCCCCCCACCCCCTTTCATCCAGGTCCCTCCAACAATTCCCTTGCTGGGACCTTACCGACCCTCATAGTAGGGGTTAAGGTGGATTATAATGATGGGGGGTTGGCTCCCTGCTGTACCAATCAGAGGAGTCCCCAACTGCTCCCAGCTTGCTCAAGTACCAAGCACCTCTCCTTTATTCCTTTTCCAAGCCATTTATCCGTTCTTTTGTGCCTTACTTTATGGAGTACCTGCACTGAACATCCACCACAAGGAGACGTCAGCCATTAACTTGTCTGTCTCCTCCCCACACCCAGCTGGGTTCCCAGACATCTCCCAATGCCCTCTTTTATATCAACCAAAAATATGGCAGCACCTGAATCTGACAGGTGCACCCCATCCTCCCGGAATAACTCCAGTGCCCCATAGAATATGCCAGGATGTGAAATTACTGTCCCCTCCAAGGGCAACAAGAATTTGGCCACTTCCCTTTCACATACTTCCTGGTTTTGTCCATGCTGGCAGGGTTCATGGCACCAGACACTGCGCTGAAGCATATCCCACCAGACAATGTTAACGCCCGGAAAAAAAAGGCCAGGATCTGCAACAGGTCCCTCCTAGTTTGAAGCATTAACTCCACCCCTTTAAGTATTCCCAGATCATTTTCTCCCAGTGTATCACCAATATATCCGGTGGCCGCTGACATGCCCACACAGCATACAACAGCAGTATCAGTCGATCCCATAACATGCCGCTCCGTGCGTGCCAACGGAGTAATGCGTCACCACAGAATCCCACCTGGGAGCCCTTGGGCAACCTAGATGCATGCCTACGCACGCAAAATACAATACTGTGCCCACAGATCTACATCCTCATGTTTATAGCCAGCTGTCCCATATCTGAAATGAGAACACAACCGATTAATGTTAATTTTCCACCTGCGGCCTTACATATGTTCAGTATGCATTAGACTGCCAGCGCCCGATTGCCTGAATAGCCTCTGCTTCCGTACCTATCTGCGCTGCTGCAATAGCTGCCCCTATTTGGAATGAATGGGAACCAAATTAATGGGCTGGCAGCCCCAACATCATTAGCTCCTGTCTCAACATGGTAATCAATTGATATGCCATGAGGGGACTCCCTTCTTCATGTACAAAAAGGGGGCCTTCTCCCTTCCACTGTTTTGCCATGTAGGCCCTCAACGCCAGAATGGGCAGACCTTAGGCTCGCCACCCTCCAATAGGGTAATGAATGCACCCCGGCCGACTTGATCAGTTTTTGACCTTTGCAAGTGTAATATCACTGCATGCTTGTGCCAGCTTATGTCACGAAATTCCAAAGCCTTTCCCATAGAGTATCTGATGGACACAGGCACTAGTTAACTGATCCTGAAAGGACCAAAAAATGCTGTCAAGAATGCTGCCATGAATAGGGATGCCTCCTGTGCACTATTACGTATCAAGTATCAGGGGGTAGCCGTGTTAGTCTGTATCTACAAAAACAACAAGGAGTCTGGTGGCACCTTAAAGACTAACAGATTTATTTGGGCATAAACTTTCCTGGGTAAAAACCTCACTTCTTCGGATGCATAGAGTGAAAGTTACAGATGCGGGCATTATATACTGACACATGGAGAGCAGGGAGTTACTTCGCAAGTGGAGAACCAGTGTTGACAGGGCCAATTCAATCAGGGTGGATGTAGTCCACTCCCAATAATAGATGAGGAGGTGTCAGTTCCAGGAGAGGAAAAGACAACATCACTTGTCCCATAACCTCAGCCGTACAGAACACAATGCCATCCACAGCCTCAGAAACAACTCTGACATTATCATCAAAGGGGCTGACAAAGGAGGTGCTATAGTCATAATGAACAGGTTGGATTATGAACAGAAGGCTGCCAGGCAACTCTCCAAGACCACATTCTACAGGCCACTATCCTCTGATCCCACTGAGGAATACCAAAAGAAACTACACCATCTGCTCAAGAAATTCCCAGCTACAGTACGGGAACAAATCTACATGGACACATCCCCAGAACCCCGACCAGGGGTATTCTATCTGATACCCAAGATCCATAAACCTGGAAACTCTGGATGCCCCATCATCTCAGGCATTGGCACTTCCCATTGGCACTTCCTGGGGCTATCGGCTACAATTTTTTTTCAAGCGGGTTATGCTTGGTGGGGTCATGAACCCAAACTGCACGTCCAGTCGAGCCGAACCCCCCTGCTCGAGTAGTGGGCATAAGCACCTCCACTTTTTGCACATTAGGCAATCCAATGCGCTTGCAAATCAGCTGTGCAACCCACTCACCTTGGGAGAGGGTTATTGCCTGCGGGCCATTGTGCACCAAAAGCACCTTAACCTCCCCCGTGTAGTCAGAGTTGATCACTCCCACCACCATATTTATGCCTTTGAGGGCCAGGCTACTGCATGGGTCAATGTGCCTATAATAGCCTTGTGGGAGCCAATGGCTAAGCCAATATGAGGTTTTGGTTATTAGGCTGCAGGGTGAGGCTTTCTTGAGGGACCCGTAGATAAAGACTAGCACTGCCCGGGGTGGCCCGAATGGGGAGGTGGGCTTGCGGGTGCAAACGCTGCACCTGCAGCACACGGGGCTGCTCGATGACCTCCCCCTTAAACCTGGCATACGGGGTGGAGCCATACAGCACATGGTCATTGAGCGCGGCTGCAGCCTGGCGGAGGTTACAACTCCATTCGGCCAGGGATTCAGTGGGGGAGTTTGCATAGCTGCTCTTTAAGCAAACCGTTCATGTGCTCAATGAGCCCAGCGCCCTGCGGGTGGTATGCGATGTGAAACACCCACACGATTCCTCGCCCCCTAGCCCATTCTCTTACTTCCATCCCCGTGAAATGGGTTCCCTGATCACTCTGCACTTCAAGGGAGGATCCGTAATAGTGGATAACTTCTTCTAACCCCTTTATAGTCTGCTCCCGTGTAGCACTTGCGCACGGGTATACGAAGAGCAGGCCAGAATACGTGTCTACTGCAGTCAGCGAGTACTTATGCCGCTGACTTTCAGGCAGTGGGCCAATGTAGTCCACCTGCCATACCTCCCCAGGTCTTTGGCCTTGCTTCAGGTACCCCTTCTCTGTTTTCAAGCGCTGGGGAGAGAGCCTCGTACACTGTGGACAGTGCTGACAGGCATCTCGCTGCGCACCGATCGTAGTCTGCAACCCATTGTATTGCCTTTCCCCTCTCCAGGTGACTGCTCTTTTGGTGTATCCACTCGGTCAGGCCGGGGGCAGCTACTGCGTAGGCTGTGACCATGTCATCTACCTCTCTCTTGAACCGGGTCTTGTCTGCTTCCCCTATCTGGTGGGCATCTACATGATGAACAGCAACAGGCCTCTGACTACAAGCATCCCAGATGGCAGGCCACATGTCGTACCCCCAAAGCGGTCTGTCATGTACCTTCCAGCTAGCCACATGCCAGACAGCCATCCATTGCGTCATGCCTTTGTAGACTGTCCAGCTATCTAGATATATAAAGAGGGGCCCTGGGTTCTCGGTGATGGTTATAAACGCTGCCTGTAGCTCGGCCCACTGGCTAGACAGGCCGGGTCCGGTTTTAAACAGTATTTCCTCGAGGCAGGGGTTGTACGCGACTGCTCACCACCAGAGTTCTGCTCCCCTATATGAAGCCGATCCATCAATAAACCACGTGGCTTCTCGTTGTTGTTTGGTTAAGGAGGTGTAGGGAGGGGCCTCCGCACAGGGGGGCTGGGGTACCTCGACCGGGGGGGCATATGCATGCTGCCCTTCAGAGGGCAGTTCCTCGAAGGTGACAGCACCGAGGAGCCGCGCATGCGTATTGGTAATATTCGCCTGGGTCATTTGCATACGGAGCTGCAGGTAGCGTTTTCACTTCCATAGGGTTTGGGCCTGGGCTACTCCAGTCCGTGTAAGCGGGCTCTCGTCCCGGACCCAACCCATTATTGGAAGTGGAGTACGCACCTTCACAGGCTCCGTGCCTGTTATGGGCTCAGTTTGCTGGAGGGCCCATACTACTGCAAGCAGCTGCTGTTCAAGGGGCATATACCGTTCAGCTGAGCCTCGTAGGGATCGCGACCAATACCCTATGGGCTCCTTCCGAGATGAGGCTTACTGCCATAGCCCCCACGAGGCCACGTGGTCAACCACCATTACCTCAAGTTCAAAGGGGGTGCCCCGTTTACCTGGGCTCAGTACTGCATGCTGGCTGAGAGTCTCTTTAGCCTGTTGGAATGTGGCATGCTGTTTGGCTCCCCAACTAAATGTGGCTTTTTTCCGGACTACTGCTTGTATGGACTGTAGGATATACCCTAGATGGGGAATAAACGTGCGCCAGGATCCTAAAAGGCCCAAGAAAGTTTGGGCTTGGCTTACATTAGTGGGCTCTGGGAAGTGGGTAATCGTTTCAATGGCCTTCTGTGGGATTTGACGCTGAGGCCCTGACCAAAGTATGCCCAGGAAGATTACCTCCTGGCTGGGCCCCTGAATTTTAATAGGGTTGACGGCCAATCCCCTGGCTGCCAGGACCTGCAAAACATTGTTCTTAGCCTCGCAAAGTGCCATCTCGTGGGGCCCGCTCAGTAGAACATTATCAATGTTGTGTTCCAAAACCACCCCCTCTGGGAGAGCCACCTGCTCCAGGTCTCAGCTTACCAACTGGTGACAGATGGTAGGGCTATGTTTATAGCCCTGGGGCAGCATGGTGAACATATACTGCCGGTCCTTCCACGTAAAGGCGAATTGATCTTGGCTCTGCGGGGCAATGGTGATGGAGAAGAAGGCATTCGCCAAGTCCACCACTACATGCCACTGCCCTACTTGTGTTGTGAGTTGCTCCATGATGGAGACCATATCGGGAACTGCCGCCGTTAGGGTTAGGTTGACCCTGTTCAGATTGCGGTAGTCGACCGTCATGCGCCAGATTCCGTCCTTTTTGCAGACTGGCCAAATTGGGCTGTTGAATGTGCTCATGGCGGGATGGATGATGTCCACCTGGAGCAATCCTTCAATGGTGGTGGTTATTTCCTCGTGCCCACCAGGCATCCGATACTGTTTGGTATTGACTACTGTGGGAGGAGTCGGAAGCACCACGGGTCCCACTGTGGATGCCCTCGCAGCATGGTTACAACCGCTCGGACATACAGTGGCCGCCCAAAGGAAAAGGGTCCCCACTGAGTATCTAGGGTTTGCCCTCGGAGAAGATCTATGCCCAATATGTACTCATGTATGGGGGCGATCAGAACGGTGACCCGCATGGGAGGGACTTTCCCGATGGCCAGTCTTAACTGCATCGGCGCGGCCCGAACATCCACCCCTCCGATGCCGCTCACCATTACTGACCAGCCCCAACGGGGTGGAGTGCCATGCAGTATAGTCACCTCTGCTCCTGTATCCATGAGGGCCATTACTCGTTGCCACCCCCTGCTAGGCCAGTAGATCTCCACGGGACATAAGGGCGGTGGTCCCCCACTACAAACTGCCTCACTTCCAATGGGGGAGTGGGGGAACCCGCCACCTTATCAGTATTGGGCGGGCAGCTTCCACTCAACATAGTCTGCAGGCGGGGCAGACAGTTGTGCCTGCTGAGGAGTGCCATCTGCCTTGTTTTGGGGCCCCCCTTTGTCCTTGGTGCGCTGTTCCAACTTGAGGTGTAACCAGCGCCTTAACAGCTCAGCGTTGGCTTTCCCATCTACCTCCTCTAAGGGGGTCCCCGCTTTCAGTAAGTCTTTGAACATAGTATTGCGGCTAACCCTCTCCTTTTGCTTTATGTTCACCTGCTGTGGCTTGGTGGTTTTCATCATACCATCAATCTCTGCCAATTGCATCATGAGCTGTGCTGCATCACCCAGCGATCCTATGGCCTCTCCAACCATCGGGAGGATCATTGCCTTCAGGTTGGGGGGAGCGTTCCGCAGAAGTTGGGTACGAATGGTGTGGGTCAGCTCCACAGCATCAGGCCCTTCAAAGTCCTCGGTAAATATGCTGGTGAGTATTCCCAGCTGTCGAAGCTGGCTAACCCCCTTTGGGATGGAAGCCCATTGCTCTAACCTGTCATCCATGTCTGCAGGTGAACTCCAAATGGTCTTGATAGCCATGGTTAACCATGACATAAGGGAAGGATATGGAAAGTCCGTTGTCATGGCAGCCCCTGCCTTAAGACTCCTACGAAGGAGGGGGTCAGTGGTCAGCGAGCCCATCCTGCCTAGCTCAGCGGGGGTAAGAGTAATCGCGTCCACCCCCTCATCCCACAATCGGAGCAGCCACGCCAGCAGCAATTCTTTGGGGCTCTGCTTGAAACTCTGCACGAAGTCCTGTATCTCAGAGGATTTAAATTTCTGGATAGTATCCCTTCCCACTATATTATCATTATCCCCATGCGGCCCCTCGTACCTCATCTCGACAATGGGCCGCAGTTGCGGGTAGAGCCCCGTCTTCCTGCCGTCCCCATCCCAGATCTCTGGGTCCCAATCGGTTTTGCGCACTGGTGCATGTACCGCGAGGGGGCACACATCCCGCCGCCCTCCCTTTCACCACCGGCAGTTCGCAATGTGAGCCGCCATGACTGTGCATCGGTGCTCCAACTGCTCGGCCCATTCGGCTGTACCAGTGATGACCTCCTGGATCAGTCAACGTGCCTCATTTTCTTGCTGCAAATCAGCCTCTAACCATCCTATCCTCTGGTGCTGAACCACCGTGCGGAGCGCAGTCAGGAAAACCCATCCCAGGTCTCCCGCTGCTTTACACTCTGTGGGTCCTGCTTTATCCAGCCAGAGCTTGGATATCAGCTCCTCCAGCCTAACTGGGGTAACCCCCGGCTCCTGCTCAAGCTCCGGCCATGCGGCAGGGGCAACCATCCCTGCCAGCTTACGAGCCACTGGTGCCCACCGTCCCGTGGTGGGCCACCCGGGGATGCAGCTCTCTCCCTCCCCTTTATCCTTCCTCCCCCAAAGAGGCATTCTCATGCCGGTATCTTGTTCGTGATGCCAATTGTTCCTGCAAGGGGGGCCATGATACCGGCGAAAGAATGACACTCAGTGCCTGAGAGTAAAAAGCAAGGCTTTACTGAAGGAAGAACTTACACTTTAAGCTGCGCTGGGAATCTTTGAGGCGCGCGGAGGGGCTGTGGGGGATTTTGACCGTCCAGGACAGCTAGCCAGGCAGGACTCCACTGAAGGGAGTCCACTGCAATGCTATATCCCCCCGCGCTTATCTCAAGGTTACATGGGGTCAACAGCTGACTACATTTATTTTATTTATAAATCATACTTATTATATAAGCTAACTTGTTTACAGACAAAAACATGCTGAACTATACTAAACTACATTTTGGCAGGGTCTGCCGAACAAAGTTCATTGCATGGCCTTCAACTACACAGCCTGCATCTTCTGCTCGCATTCAATTACATACTCAGCCCAACACTTAGCTCCTCGCCAAGCTTTCGCAACCTGTCCCCTACACCAGCATAGTAATCCATTTTGCAAGGCTATTTTTTTATTTTCTTTCAAATTAGAATAATATATATAAAGCATCTGTGCATATGCTCTGAGTAGAGCCATGTGGAGAACAGAAATACTATTTCATGAAGGATTTTGAGCTTTTGAAATTTGGTTTTGTTTTTAGTTGAAATCACGCTGACCATTTCCTAATTGTCCATGAAGGGAAATTTTGAAGAAGAAAAAAACAACAACTTTTTGTTGTAGTTTTGACTTCATTTTATTGTATAATTATATTAAAATATACAATAAAATAAAATTAAAAATTGAAATGTTTTGTTTCAAAAGCATTGCAATGGGCTGTTATGATATTGTCAGCATTTATTTTGTTTGTTTTTGTGTCGGGGGGAAGAGAGGGGTTGCTTGTTTGTTTTTCTGCTAACCAAAATGTCAGCCAATATTTTGATTTCAATGGACAAGGATTTTTCCAAAGGAAAATGGTTCAATCAAAGTTTTTTTCCAACTAGCTCTAGCTCTGAGTACCCAGGTAATTATTTAGAATTACAAAACAAAATATTCAGTACAATCAACTCAGTTGTCCTATCATGTAGCAGCTAACGATAAAAAACGAATAACCCCATACATCAATTTATACCATAATATTCCCATATGCCTCCTCTTCTCTCCCCTCAAATGCCAGATGAAACAGAGGAGTCATAGTCCAACTCAGTGAAGCACCCCACACTTTGAACTGACATCACTTGTCAACATTATTATATTAATTTAGAATAACTAATATTGTGACCGAGTTAACGACTTCTGTATAGCAAATGTTGATATTTAGTGGCAATCACCATAATATTTAGATTTGATATAGTTTCCCACAGAGGCCAAGATTTCTCAAAATGGGCATCAAAAGTTAGGCTCCTACATCAGTATTTAGGAACCCAAATAAGCGACCTGATTTTCAAAACTGCTGAGTAGTCACCAAATTAATTTCTACGCTCCTGGCTGACACACACACACACACACACAGTCAGTCAGTCAGCATGGCCTCAGTGGAGTCCAGAGGGTTGGGAGAGGAATTGGACTTAGAACTCGTTAGTGTGCCTGGAAGCTCATTTACAAGCTTTAGGAAGTGGATGTTTGTTTTGTTCTTAATTATTCTATACATAAACGGTTACATAACTTTATGGAACCTTATACACCCGCCCCTCCAAAAAAAACAACAACAACCCATAATTCTGCATAAAGTCTTAATTAATACAAGAAAGATTTTTAGCAGTACTTGTTCTTAGAGTTACTTACTAGTTGTTTATCCATAGTTTCTCCCTTGAAAAGATCTGTGAATGATGGAAATACTATATGTTTTCTGAATAAATAATATTTGTATGTTAAGATACACACAAATAAAGTAATTTTCTATCAAGTCAGAAGTTATTTACATGTTGTACTGACTTTCTGAAAAGCACATAAAAGCAATGCTAATTTTGGAGCACAAAATGAAAGTGTTGTGGTCAGTGTTAAAACTAAATTCTTCATTCTGTAAATTTCTTACAGAAATTCAAGTAACTCTAATTATGAACTGACTAACCAAATTAGTGTCTTGCAATGAATATCATCAGAACAGCAAACAGATGCTATTAAGTCCTCAGGGGTGTTATAGTCAGTGCCTAGAGCTAACATAGCATATAACATGAATGTATATATTAATATCATGTTCATTCAAATTGGATACAAGTACTTGTATGCCAAAGGGACCACCCAAGGCAAATGCTTACTTCATTTATACACCTTTTCTTTAACAAGTGATAGAGGTCTGTTGTCTTATACACAAGAATTCACATGACAAAGGAAATATATAGTCTGATTAAGCTAAGATGATGCACTTTCAGAAAAACAACAGTATTTAGAGTATGAAATAATTTCATATCACCAATGTGGGACCAGGTTATTTGTTGAAATATATTAAGAGGTTCTGGTTTATTTTTCTCTTACAAATCCACTGTTGTAAGTGATTTGGAGCTAAGCCTTGTCTTCATATTTATTTGTAAAAGGTCTAAATATGCTTTAACATTATATATATTATAATTAAACAGTGTGAACATTGTATAAAAGAAGCCTTCCTCCACTGTAATTAACCCTTGGGACAATTTACCTATGGAGGTGGTGGATTCTCCATCACTTGAAGACTTCAAATTAAGATTAGAATTATTTTTTTAAAGATATGCTCAAGAGCAAAAGGAGGTAATGGGTTTGATGAAGACATTCAGTGAGGTTCTTTGGCGTGTTTTAGGCCGGACGTCAGACCAGATGGTCATAATTGTCCCTTCTGGCCTTTAAATCTATAAATCTCACACATGTAGTCAGTTCATTGATGAAACATAGATGTAATACTACCTAAGAAAAGTTGAAATTTCAAAATTATATACTTAAGTTTTGTGGGATGACCTATGTTACTTATTTTTGTTTTGCTATATCTATACACATTTCTGTTTAGTTCTAGGCTTTGGTATCCTTAGATTGTAAGTGCTATGGGTCTTTATTTCATCTCTTGTAAAAATATAATAATATAAATGTACAATTAATAATTATAATAATGATAATGTTATCCAGAGAAAGGAATTCACTCTTTGAAGTTGATTCCTTAAGTGCTGATCATCAGCAGGTCACTTGCAGGACCTATGTATGCTCATTGAAATATATGAGCGAGCTTTAAATCCTTAAACTGGAGGAGAGGCGAAAGTCTGGACATGAAGAAGCAACATGATTTTATAGAGAAGACATGCAAGCAGAAAATAAAATATGTTTTATTAGATTTGGGAAACCAAGAGTTTTTAATCCCAAAATCTAAACTGTTAAACTATTAAACTGAATTATTTCAGGTGAGTAAATATTGTGTTACGTCTTGTATAAACCAAGGAGTTAAGTGTTAATTAGTGAAAAAGCAATCTAGGAGTATTATATATGTTGTTTATTGATGTTTTATTTTGTATACAGCAATTGCTAGAACTTATGCACATAACCCGGAGTGCCCCCAAATAATACCTCACAAGTTAGGGACAGTTTACGTCACAAAGTCAACAGCTTTATTAAATAAAGTTTATTAAACAACAAATGTAAAAAAATGAAGGAAGGGAATGACCATAATCTTTACAGAAAAGGGCAACTATAGCCACTTAAAGTGACTCGCCTTTGTCTTGATTGGCAGACACCAAGATCAAATCAACTATCCAGCCAGAGATAGTGTCCAGCCCACCCAAGATCTGTAGAAATGACTTGCACCTATCCACACTCTGCCCCCACAGAGATAGGCCACTGCTGTGATGGACTCCAGGCAATCTCTGCCAGTGAGTCTTTAGGTTCCACTCTGCCAAAGAAAGGCAATCTGCAATTTTGTTAAAATTACCGGACCATAAGCTTAATTAGCCATCCTAGTAAAGTGATGTTGAAAGTCATATTGAACAGATTGAAGCCACAAGCAGAGAATATCATCGCTGAAGAATAGGCTGGCTTTCATGCTGGAAGAAGTACCACAGAACAGATTTTCAACCTTCGTGTTCTATGTGAGAAGTACTTACAACACCAGCAGGACATCTACCACATCTTTGTTGACTCTAAGAAGATATTTGACAGTGTATGGCATGAAGCTCTCTGGGCAACCATGAGGAAGTACAATATTGGTCATAAGCTTATTCTTACCATTAAACAACTGTATGCCTAGGCCAACAGTGCAGTTCTCACAGAAACGATTGGATGACACCTCCGCAAAGTATGGCATGGAAATCAGTGCACAGAAAACTAAGCTGATGACAAAAAATCATGATGGGATCAGCTCACATATTACTGTCAGTGGACAAGAGCTGGAGTCAGTGAAATAGTTCAAGTATTTGGAGGCAATCATCACTGATGAAGGATTCAAGGCAAAAATTCGGGCAAGAACTGCTCAAACAACAGCAGCAGTGGCAAAGCTAAAGCCAATTTGGAGGAATAAGAACATTTCCCTGGAATGCAAACTGAAACTGCTACACGCATTGGTCATCTCAATTTTTTCTGTATGTGTCTGAGACATGATCCTTATGGCAGAACTTGAACGGAAAATACAGGTAGTAGAGATGAGATGCTTCCGTAAAATCTGGGGCATCTCCTACTTAGAGCACGTCACTAATGAAGAGGTTCGCAACATCATCATCCAATGCACTGGGTCATATGAAGACCTCCTGGCGTCTGTGAAGAAGCGCAAGCTGAAGTGGTACGGCCATGTAACAAGATCATCTGGCCTATCCAAGATCATCCTCCAAGGGACAGTACAGGGGAAGAGAAGAAGAGGTAGACAGAAGAAGAGATGAATTGACAACATAAAAGACTGGACAGGAATGGACTTTGTGGAGACTCAAGCACTGACACACAATCGTCGGGGGTAGAGACAATTGTTTGATTGCTCATCAATGATGGTGCCCCAAGAACCAATGTGGTTATGGGAGTGATGATGATGATGACACATGAATCCTATAATGATGGGAGATATATACCCTCATATCCTGGTCCAAATGCCTGAATAAATCTGCCCTCCTGGCAAAGATTATTTCCACTCCAAAACTGTGGCACAGCACAGTATACACATGGAAACCCAAACAAAGCAGTTAGTCAGATTCATGTAGCATTGCCAACATTGTATTTCAAAAATACAGGACAGTCCTCAGATGTCCCCATTCTTGGTGCAGGGTGGAATGCCTGGGTGTGGGATCGATCTCCCCTGCGATGAGAATGACAATGAGCAGAACCATAAATCCACTTACTCTACAGAGAGTGAGACTAAGTGGAGAGCCGCAAAACTGCCAACCTCAGTAAATCTTCATCTAACTTATAGACATTTAGTGACTCTGTGTGCCAGGACTTCTTGGCCACAGACTTTGATCTTTTTATGTATATGGTACTGTTGTCCAAAACATATAATTTCCCCCCTGATTTTTTGTTTCCTGAATCAGGATGTAAAGCCAAAAATTCAAAATTTTTCATGGGAGGGAGTTGAGCAGTCAGCTGCTGGCTACCTGTGGAGATGAGCAGATTTGGGAACCTGGGGAACCCCAGCTCCCAAGCACACCACTAGGCATGCTGCCATGAGGGCATAAAAGGGGAAGCCCAGAAGCCTGAAAGCCTGGAAAGCTAGTGAATCTTGGAATCAGTAAATCTGCACTCTCCAGCAACCCTCCAGGCAGGCTATCAAGGGAGCCCAGAGAACTTAAAACAAATAGAAGAAAGAGAAAGTTGAAAATACTTTGTATAATTCAGAAACTGGGAATTGTATGAAATTGATAAGGGAAGCAAAGGAAAACAAGGCAAAATCTATGGCCAGCAGATTTAAGGACAATAAAAACAATTATTTTTTTTAAGATTATTAGTAACAAAAATAATTCTAACAATGGTGTTGACTTATTAGTAGACGGAAATGGTATAATTATAAATAATAATGCAGAAAAGACAGAAATATTCAATAAATCTTTCTGTTCTGTATTTGGGGGGCAGGGAAAGAGATGATATAGTTGTATTACATGTGGATAACGCACTTTCTATCCACTTCTATCTCAAGAGGATGTTAAACAGAAGATACTAAATTTAGACTTTTTTATGTCTGAAGTTCTGGACAACTTGCATCCTATAGTTTTAAAAGTGATCCAAGGAGCTCACTGGACCATTAATGTTGATTTTATATATATTATAGCTGCCTTTACTTCCTAGGACTGTTTTAACCAATACAACCTTCTTCTTCAATATGTTCATATTAAGTTGAAAACTATAGTTTTTTTAAACTGATCACATACCCTTCCTATTCTATTTGTTAGTGTAAATTCATTTTTATTGTTCTTTGCATACCCTTCCAAAGCAAAATTGTTCTCTTTCTCATCGCACCAGAAATCATCTAAACTAGTGTTGACTGTGCAGATAATACAGAAGGTTAAAAAGCCCAAATGTGCAAAAGTCCAAATGCCCTAATCTTAAATTAAATACATATTTAGTTATTTTCTAGACTCACTTAAGTGGTCAATATCCAAGGAAATGTATAGATTTGGGGCCTACTCCTGTACATTCTGTCAATAGTGTCGGAGAAGACAATACATAGGACTACAGTGTGAACCCCAGTTTCATGTAATGGGTGGGGCTGGGTTGTTTATCATCATGGTCCTTTGTGCATTTTTATCTTGCTTTGAAGATTTTTGTTAATGAAGGATGCATTTTTAAAAGTAAGATATGGGCCATTCATGCGGTGCGTCTGGATTTTTTTTCCCACATATAAAGTTTTTGTAGTTTTCAATATTTGTATGGAGAAATCCTGAGCAAAGAAAGTATGACAAAGTTCTCTAAACACAATAGGGAAATAACCAGCATATTTTCTTTGAACGTGAAATAATTAAGTTTATTGATTTTCTATCCTAAATTAATTGCTCCCTGTTGAGAACAATAGTTCAATTATAGAGGTGGATTAAAGTTATTTCTACTGACAAACAGCATCCCCTTGTCCCCCAGTCCTACAGGTTCAGATTCAGATGAATAAGTCCATGAACTCACACAGCAAAATGATAGTTTAACCTAATTACTGGGAATAGTACTCAAGAGATAGTGTGCTCAATAGGCTTAATCCTACAAATTACTGAGCACTCTCGCAGACGGCTGAGTGCTCTCACCTTCCAGTGACTTCACTTAGGGTGCTCAGCACATTGCTGAAGATCACAACACTTTTCAGAATTGAGCCCCAAAGCCCTGATTCAGGAAAATACTTAAATACATCTTCAAGTATATCCCTATTACAGAAAGCATTTAAGCATGTTCGTAAATGCTTTCCTAAATTGGGCTCTAAATAATTGGGATCTTCTCTATTCCCAGCTATAATACATTGCTGGGCAGCCCTGGGCAAATTATTTAAAACAAAAGTATTAATACTTACCTCACAGTCTTGTTGGGAGGTTTAATTAGTTAATGTTTGTGTAGTGGTTTGAAAATGTAAGACGCTATGTAAGTGCAGACCATTATTATTTTAAAGTTTGATCTAGTGGTTTGTCAGCAAAATTTGTACAACTTATTTTTTACATGCATGCCTCGGGAATCCTTGAAGTAAACTGTTCTACATTTGGAATACATAATTAAAGGTTAAGCATTCCAAATGATAAAATGGGCATAGAAAAACCAGGATTTCTGATATAGACTTCATAATTAGCTTACGAAGGCAATATTTAATTTTCAGTGAGCTGTTATGGCACATTAAGTGAAGGCTAAATATCAGACACAGACCTTTGGGATTCTTTGATCAAAATAATTGCTACTAGTTTGAAATGCATAACAAGATAGTTACCTACCATTGCTCTGTCTTATATTTAGTGCTCCATTTCTTGTTTAGGGTGCCGAAACAGATCTTTACAAATGCTAGTATTCAACTAAAGCCTTTAAATTGTTTTCTTGACACCATTAGAGAAAGAAGGCTATTAAAGGAGGGGGATCCACAGCAGAATTTTTGACAAAGCACAGAATATCCTTTCATATACACAATTCTTTTCTAACTGGAGCACGAGTGCCTATTCCATGCTCATGTACATGCTGAGCTGTCCCAAGACTACTTGTGGATTTTTTTAGTTTTTAATAACAGCTTCATTTAGGTCTGGAATCTGTCTCCCTTAAAGTGATGATCTTTTGGGGCCTGATCCAAAGTCCACTGAAGTTAATTGAAAGAACTTGTTCTTCTCAATGAGCTTTGGACCAGCTTCTTTATGACTACATCAAGTTCACATTTATCATATTACTAGGAAAAAGGCACTGTTCAAAGTGAATTTAAACTCAATTAGAATATATTATTTTAGTTACTGTCGCAGGGAGTAATTGCTGCTCTTCTGATGTACATGGAGGCCAAATATGTAGAGACACATCATCAGTGCAGGCCCCACTCCCTTCCTTTCATGGTGTAGAGCTTTGTTCCATAGGAGCTTGCTGAGAAAGTTGTTCCCTGCTAAGCATTGAAGGGAGCACAAGTCCCCTATGCTATCCCTGTGAGGATTGGTGGGAAGGGATTCTTCACCCCTTTACCCACCCCAGAACACCCACAAAGGGCAAAGAAGAATTTGGCCCTACATTTGAAGTAACCTTTTATACATTACTCTCACTGTCATGATAATTTAGCCCCAATATTTTTTTAAAAAATAAAACTTCCTATTGATGACTGCACCGCAATATATAGGCCTTGAATTCAACAAAGTACTTAAGCATGTGAGTAGTCCCAGTGAGTGAAATTCTGGCTCCATTGAAGTAGATGGCAAAACTTCATTGACTTCAGTTGGGTCAAGATTTTACCCATTGGCTTCAAGGAGACTGCTCACCTGAAGGAAACAGGAAACAATTTTTCTAGTTCACTGTTTAATTTAATTTATTTATTTATTTACTTTATATGGTAGAATAGGAACTGCATACTGTTATATGAAACAAGTACATGTTTTTCATTGGTCCCTGGAACTTGTCAATCATAATATAAATGTTTAGTGATATATTTGTTAGAAATTAGACAGAAATTAAATAGAACTAGGAACACGATTACTTTGTTCCCATTTGAATGGGAAATTCCCGTATTTCACAACCTTTAAGTGCAGAGAGATCAAGTGCTTCAAAGTCAGAGTAATTTATACAGAGATGTGAGATTTCTCCAAATTTATCTACAACTCCTATAATATCAGGGAAGGAGTAAAAAAAATGAAGATAAATATATTATGAACATACAGAGAAGCTGTAAAGCTGTGAAGTACAATATTTGTTTCTCTGTCTTGGAACCCAATAATTGCTGAATAATTTTACACAAAAACATCAATGGGCTGAGACCCAAGAATGGAAAGTTTCCATCCCAAAGGGAATGTTTCAGAAAGTTATGAGAATGTGCCATCAGGGATTTATAATAAAAGACAAATCAATGTAAGCTTCACTATTATTTTGCTATTGTCAAAGTTATAATTGATGCAGTAAATATTAGAAAAGAAAGGGGTTTTCAACTCACTTTTATTTAGCATTTCACTTTCAAATTTTTCATCCATCATCTTGAGAATAAGAGTCACTGTAAAAGCTGAGACTTTGCTTAGCAGCAATGTCAAGAAGACAGTAACTTAAGAAGAAGTACTTAAGTAACTTAGTTGTGTATGTGGAAAAACTGAAAGGGGTAAAGAGAAATTAGAAATAAATATGCTTTCTATTGTTCTTTATCAGCCCAAAACATTACAACTAGGTTATGATAAAATATAAATGCCTATAATGTCACTTAGAAACTACAGTGACAGCTAGTGGGATAAGTTAGATTGAGCATCTTTTGAATTTATTAAAATATTAGCAATTTATATTTATGTATATAAATATGCATAAATACACACTCATACTCTTATGATTCCATGTAGAAACTAGAATTTTGCTTTCTTCAGGATGGATTATTACTTGAATTTGGACTAAGATTCTTTTAATTAATGTAATTTTTCATTGATTTATTTTTGGTGAACAATGGGAAATAATTTGTTGTTTTTAAATGAACTTGTCTATTTTGATTGCAGCTGGTATTATAATATCCTACTACATTTCTGCTCTATGAATCATGTGTTACATGTGATTTTTTTTTAGACAGATTTGAGATTTTTTTATTTGTGTTTTTGAAGGTGCTTCATATCTTTGTGGGTGATGCTTTTTAATCAATTCCAAAACAAAAAAAGAAGAAAAGTAACACATATAATATAATTGAATGACTGAACAAATTAATATATATTATTAAACAAACATGACTATTTCCAGAATCACAGGGCTGGACTTTCATATCTGTAGAAGTTCTGCTTGATTATAATCTGTGTTTGTGTGTAGGGGTGAAGAGTTATGGCTCATAGATCCAGCACTGACCAGCCCCAGTGTAAAATTAGACGAGCCATGGGTCTGCTCTAATGTATGCCATTGGTATGGTGTCAAGGCTGTATCCCCACTTTGTAAATGTAAATACACTGAAACTGGAACATAGGGAAATAGGACTGGAAGGACCGGGTCATTGATTCACATTCAATCTACAAATAACTGTTCTCCAAAAACTGATGTCTGAAATATTGGTACAAATCAATCCTTTCCTAACATGAAAGGACCTCTTTTTCTTTAATCAACATATGTCAAGGCTGTATCCCCACTTTGAACTTTAGGTACAAATGTGGGGGCCTGCATGAAAACTTCTAAGCTTAACTACCAGCTTAGTTCTGGTCCACTGCCACCATTCCCAAATGGATTCCCTTCCCTGGGAAGCCTTGAGAAACCTTTCACCAATTCCCTGGTGAATACAGATCCAAACCCCTTGGATCTTAAAACAAGGAGAAATTAACCATCCCCCCTTCTTTCTCCCACCAACTCCTGGTGAATACAGATCCAACCCCCTTGGATCTAAAACAAGGAAAAATCAATCAGGTTCTTAAAAAGAAAGTTTTTAATTAAAGAAAAAGGTAAAAATCATCTCTGTAAAATCAGTATGGAAAATAACTTTACAGGGTAATCAAACTTAAAGAGCTCAGAGGACTCCCCTCTAGTCTTAGATTCAAAGTACAGCAAACAAAGATAAACACCCTGGTAAAAGGTACATTTACAAGTTGAGAAAACAAAGTAAAACTAAGACGCCTTGCCTGGCTTTTTACTTACAAGTTTGCAATATGAGAGACTTGTTTAGAAAGATGTGAAGAACCTGGATTGATGTCTGGTCCCTCTCAGTCCCAAGAGCGAATGAACTCCCAAACAAAGAGCACAAACAAAAGCCTGCCCCCCCCCAGATTTGAAAGTATCTTGTCCCCTTATTGGTCTTTTGGGTCAGATGTCAGCCAGGTTACCTGAGCTTCTTAACCCTTTACAGTGAAAAGGATTTTGGAGTCTCTGGCCAGGAGAGATTTTATAGTACTGTACACAGGACAGCTGTTACCCTTCCCTTTATAGTTATGAGATATGGTGTAGTGTTTTGTCATGTTCCCTTTCCACCTCACTATGTAACAACAAGCTCCCTATACTACAGGTGACTAATACCATCAGGGAATTTTTCTACATAAGGTAAATTCGCTGTTGGCCATTTCCACCCAGAATCCATCTACTTTTCTCTGCAGCAGGATGTAAAGTGTCCATTTATTGAAATGCTGACACTGTAGGTTTCTTTTTTCCCCTACCTTCAACAGAATTTCCTATCTTAACTTCCATTTAAAATTGTTCAAAACCTCCCTAGCAATCTAGAAATATATATTGTATTCATTCATAGATTTCTAGGCCTGAAGAGCCCATAATGATCATGTAGTCTGGTCTCCTATATAACACAGGCCATATAACTTCCCCAAAATAATTTCTAGAGTTATATCTTATAGAAAAACATCCAATCTTGATTTACAAATTATCAGTGATGGAGAACTCACCATCCACCATTGTTCCAATGGTTATTTACTCTCACCATTAACAATTTACACCTTATTTTCAGTCTGTATTTGTCTAGTTTCAACTTCCAGCTATTGGATTATGACAAATGGAAGAACCCATTTTCAAATATTTGTTCATCATGTAGATATATTTGGACTGTAATAAAGTCAGCTCTTAATCTGCTTTTTCTTAAACTAAATCAGGGATTGGCAACCTTTGTCATGGTCCCTCCCAGGGTAAGCACCTGGTGGGTTGGGCCAGTTTGTTTACCTGCCGTGTCCACAGGTTCAGCCAATCGTGGCTCCCACTGGCCACGGTTCACTGCTCCAGGCCAATGGGGGCTGCTGGAAGCAGTGCAGGCCGAGGGATGTGCTGGCCACCGCTTCCCGCAACCCCCATTGGCCTGGAGCAGCGAACTGCAGCCAGTGTGAGCCGCGATCTGCAGAACTTGCAGACGCGGCAGGTAAACAAACCAGCCCGGCACGCCAGGGTGCTTATCCTGGCAGGCCGCATGCCGAAGGTTGCTGATCCCTGAGCTAAATAGATTGTGTTCCTTGAAACTCTATCAGTATAAAACATGTTTTCCAATCCTCTAATTATTCTCATTGCTATTCTCTGAACCATCTCCAATATATCATCATCCTTCTTGAATTGTAGGCCCCAGAACTGGACAAAGTATTCCAGCAGCAGCAACACTAGTGCCAAATACAGAGGTACTCTCCACTCTCACTTGAGATTATCTTGTTTATGCATCCCAAGTTTGCATTAACTCTTTTTTGCCACAGCCTCACATTGAGAACTCATATTCAGCTGATTATCCCCACAACCCCAAACCTTTTTCAGAGTCACTGCTTCACAGGAGAGAGTCCCTCATCCTGTATATATGGCCTACATTCTCTGTTCCTAGATGTATACATTTACACTTTCCTTATTAAAACGCATATTGTTTGTGCCCAATTCACAAAGCGATCCAGATTGCTCTGAATCAGTGACCTATCCTTTTCATTATTTAACCACTTCACTAATTTTTGTGTCATCTGCAAACTTTATCAGTGATGATTTTATGTTTTCTTGCAGGCCATTGATAAAAATGTTAAATAGCTAAGGACCAAGAACTAATCTTTTCAGGAGCCTACTAGAAACCTACCCACTTGATGATGATTCCCCTTTACAGTTACATTTTAAGACCTATCAGTTAGCAATTTTTAATCCATTTATGTTTGCCACATGAATTTTATACAGTTATCATTTTTTAAAATCAAAATGTCACCTAGTCCCAAGTCAAAAGCTTCACAGAAGTCTAGGTATATTACGTCAACACTATTACATTTACCAACCAAACTTTTAATCTCATCAAAAAAGGTACCAAGTTAGTTTGACAGAATCAATTTTGCATAAACCATATTGATTTGCATTAATTACCTTCCTTTAATTATTTATCAATCGAGTCCCATATCAGCTGTTCCATTATCTTGCTTGGGATAAACGTCAGGCTGAGAGCTCTATAATTACCAAGATCACCCCATTTAACTTTTTTAAAAATTGGCATAACATTTGCTTTTCCCCAGTCTTATTGAACTTCAACAGTGCTGCAATATTTATTAAAAATCAACATTAGTGGTCTAGCAAGCTTCTCACCCAGCTCTTTTAAAACTCTTGGATGTAAGTTATCTGGACCTGCTGATTTAATAGTGTATAACATTAGTAGCTTCCATATGGACACATTAAGTGATAACCTTTCAAGTAATATTTTTGTTTGTCTATCACAATGAATTAGTGTTTTGCATATGACAGAGAGGAGAAAGTGAAATGAACTAAACAAAAACAATCTTGAGGGGATAAAATATAAGCAAAGCAGTGCAGCTGACTACCTTTCTCATGGTAAAAAAAATGTAGCAACATCCCTAGTATAGTCAATTTTGCTAAAAATGGAACTCTGGTAAAAGTAGGGTGACCAGATAGCAAGTGTGAAAAATTGGGACAGGGGTGTAGTAGGGGTGTAGTATGAGCCTATATAAGAAAAAGACCCCTATAAAATCAGGACATCTGGTCACCCTAGGTAAAAGAATGCAGTTCAGCTTGGGAGAGTTTCTAGACTTCCATTAGAAATGCTTTTATACAAGATCTAATAATGTTCAATGGCACTTGGCTTGATATATATAGTGGAGTTTTCATATTGTTCCTGAAAAGTAAAGTAAGTTCTTTCAAAACAAAAAAAAGTCTAAAGATTAAGGAAGAAAAGTAATTTAATATGCACTCATTAAGATATCTATAGCTATAGGACTTCAGTGAATTCAGTTCCATTCTGGTTTTCTAGAATTGATTCATAACTTTAGGCTTCTCAAGAAACCAAGGTTCATTAATTTCAGCCGAGAATAAACTCATTCTGATCAAGATCTTCCTGTTGGAATAAGGTGGATTGACATTTGTTAAAATATTCTAGTCACAAATGAGTGTCCCGTTGTATGCTGTATTTACGAGTAAAAGACTTAGTTCAAAAATAGGTAAACGTTCACTATTTTCAACACTATTATTCACTTTATTGATGTTCCTATTTTGATGAACTATTTAGTTATCAAGCCTCAAAAGATTCATTGTTTTGTCAACTTATGGCTTATTATACTCTGTCAAAGGATAACTTATTAAAGTAAAAATAATTAATTCACACTGTAAAAGCAGTGCTACATCTGTTGGGTATAGCCTTCCTTATAACTAACATGATTATTTGACTGGAGGAGGGTCTAAAAATAAACTCTTCTGAAATAAAAGTATTATTGGAATCAGTTTTTATGGTTTATTTTTCTAAACCTTTTCTAACTTTCGGCAAATAACTGGGAAAATAAAACACACAGATTTTTTTAAAAAAACGCATTTAGTAAATAGCTAATGCATTCTTCAAAGTCTCTGTTTTTTTGGTAACAGAAGTATGTATGGAACAAATAAGTAAAGTTATTTCAGCCCAATGGAATTGCACCTGCTCAGATCAGTGCATTAAAACTGTGGTTAAAATTTGTTACATACATTTATCACTTTTTCAAATAAACTAGATAATTTGCTCTATGAAGAAGAAAAATCACAGTGTAAATGTAAGGTATTTATAGCGTCATACAGTTTGAGGCCAAGAAGAGACCACCAGATCATTGAGTGTGACCTCCTGTACATCACATGCCACCAATACCACCCAGCACCTGCACACTAAACCCAATAACCAAAGTTAGACCAAAGTATTACAGCCCACAGGAGACTAGATAATTATGTGCCACAGGCAGAGAATAGGAGGGACCAAGGTGGACCGGTGTGCAAGGCCTCTGCAATGGCAAGGAAATGAATGAGATGTACCCTGATAATCTTGACAAATCACCCACACCCACACTCTGTAAAGGAAGGCGAAACCCTCACAAGGTCACTGGCAATTTGACCTGGTGGAAAATCCCTCCCAGAATGGCAGGCTCAAATCCTGAAGCATGAACTGGGAAAGGTGGCAATAAGTGTATGAATTTATGGTAAACACCTATTGAAAAGCAAAACTACCATATAATCACACTAATTAAAGTTTCCATGTTATAAAATGTGATCATTTTGGCAAAACAATTCAGGACCAGGATATGATACCCAACAATTTTGGTCTCGTTGGGCCAAAATTAATGACAAACCGTCCTTATGAGATTTCAGTCATATCCAATCTGGAAAAATAGACATGTGATGGGGCAATGCCCTCAAGCATGTCCCTTAAAGGCACAGTCTGGCCTTGCAAGCCTGTTGCCCTCTTTCCACCTATTGTTGTCATGCAATGCTTTACTCAGACCCAGGAACTGAGAACAAGCAATTTCCTTCGAGAAGTCTCATTTTTTAACTCCTTTTACTGTGTACAAGTAAAACTTTCCACATTAGCCCCTCAAGACCAATCCTTCCTCTGCCCTGGGGCTAATGCCAACAAGCATCTTCTCCCATGTCCAGGAGTCCTCCGCCTTCTTACTCCTTTTTACTTACTCCTTTCAAATGTCAGGTTGAAACAGTTCATAGGCACCAGCGGTGGTCATCCTAGAGTCTTGGGGAACTCATCCCTCCAGCTGAGCTCTGGTAGCATTTTATCAGGTCCAGGTGCTAATTTGTCAGTTAATTGCTGACCAGCCAGCTAGTTAATTGCTTACAGGTCAGCTGAGGTGGATTTGTTCTCCTTAAAGAAGCCCACCACTGGTAGAGTGGACGCCGACTCAATTCAAAGGGGCCAGCCACCCCAGTGACAAGACTTTTCCCATTTTTGGCTCCAACCTGAAACAAAATTCATAGACGCAAGTTTTGTTATGACAATTTGATTCTGAAATTAAATAACCTAGTGCCATAAATATAAAGGGAAGGGTAACCACCTTTCTGTATACAGTACTATAAAATCCCTCCAGGCCAGAGGCACAAAATCCTTTTACCTGTAAAGGGTTAAGAAGCTCAGGTAACCTAGGCTGGCGCCTGACCAAAAGGATCAATAAGGGGACAAGATACTTTCAAATCTGGGGAGGTGGAAAAGACTTTGTTTTTGTCTGTTCTTTGTCTGTCTGTGCTGTGTGCTTGCTGGAGACAGATCAAGAAGGCAAGCAATCAACTCAATTAGAATTAGTAAGTAATAATAAGGGAATGCATTAACTTACTTTTATTTTGGCTTGTGATTTTCCTTGTCTAGAGGGAGGTTTATCCCTGGATTTATAACTTTAAGGTTTTGCCTAGAGGGGAGATCCTCTATGTTCTTGAGTCTTTTTTTATTCTGTAAAGTACTTACCATCCCGATTTTACAGAGGTAATTCTTTTACCTTTTCTTTAATTAAAATTATACTTTTAAGAACCTGATTGTTTTTTCATCATTTTAAGATCCAAGGGTCTGGGTCTGTGCTCACCTGTACCAATTTGTGAGGATATTATTCTCAAGCCTCCTGAGGAAGGGGGGTGTAGAGGCTTGGGGGGGATATTTGGGGAAGGTAGTGCTCCAAGTGGCCCTCCCTAAATGTTTGTTTAAATCACTTGGTGGTGGCAGCATTACTTAATCCAAGAAATAGGGGAGTTTTTAACCTAAACTGGCAGAAATAAACTTAGGGGTCTTCATAAGGGTCCCCAGGTCTGTACCCTAAAGTTCAGAGTAGGGAGGGAACCCTGACACCTGGATTTATAACAAACAAATATGTTTGGTTTGGCCCATCTCCACTTAGTCTTAACTAAACTGAAACATCAATTCTGCTATTCGCAAATTATGTTAATTCAGGTATTAGATTAAAGACTTACACCAAGCAGTAGGTTCACACATATTATCAGCTGTAGATGTGTTAGGAAGAAAATTATATCAGTGTACTTCTTTATTATTCTATTATACAACATCTGTTGCCAAAAAAGGAACATTTTTGGTTTACTAGTATTACTAGTATTGTCTATCACTCAAAATTAGTAACTAAATAGACCATACTCAATTGGTCCTACTCTTGACTACTTCTTTTATATATATCCAGACAGAACTCTGATAACTCTAAAAACTCTTTTTTTTCTTCTCTCCACACTGCCATCCTGAGATTTTTCCTAAAAAATGTCTCCTTAAAAAAATCCCATTTGATAGTTCTCAAAAATCTCAAAATAACCAACTCTTTCTGCAAGATTATGATATCTTCACTAGCAATCTCTGCATTCATGCTTAGTAATATAACTGGCACAGTGAGTCACTACAGAAGGTTCAGAGGGTTACATCCTTGGGTGACATTTGAAAAAGAAGCTAATATTAATTAAAATTGTCATCTATTTTCATCCAATTTCCTTAGTGATCCATTATCTTATAGCTATGACTTAGAGGCTTCTTCACTCATGGAACATGATCAGAAGATATTGTTAAGCGGATATTACACCAAATATTTCATGTGGAAAAAAAAAAACTTGTGATGCAGGCACTGGGGGAAAAATTATCTTTATACCGATGCCTAAAATTGACAAAGGGAGAGAATATGAAACTCTGCCATGGATTTACATAGTCTCCTGTTGTCAAGACTCCTGAATTTACTGAAAAAATACCAAGTGTTTGTCAAGCAATATGTATATAGAAGACACTAGTGTGTGAGTTTATGTTAGGGACTTATCTTCATCCACTGGTGTTATTTTTGATTAACTCCTGCAGAAGTGTCAAATATAACTTCTCATTAACTGCATTCATTTCTCATTTTTATTTAACAAACACAAATAATTTCAGCAAACTAAAATCCCATTGGTTTACATACTCAGGCATTCTTTCAAGGTAAAGATTTTGCTTTGGTTAGTTCCTGTTGTGCGCTTATAATCAATACCCCATGGATGGTCAGGATTTTACCATTATTTAAAGTAAATTACATATTAAATATACAGAAGATGTAGCTGTACAGAATGCAGTTTATTTTCAAGACTTTCTTTAGCAGCAGGAGTTCTAACAGAATACAAAGAATTGCCAGGAATGAGCCCACACTTCCTGCTAGCATTGTAAAATTCTGGCTTCCCGGAGCTATATGGAGTTAAACTAAGAAACTAATTTGTGACTTTTTGTCTTGCTTTAAGATTTCAGTTGATAGTTAAACTTTCTATAGGAACCATTACAGAGGGTTCAGAATAGCAGTAATGTTAAATGGGACAAATACTTAAATACTTCAAAGGGAGAAAATTCACCTACAATATTTTCCCGAAACTATGATTTGTGCTGGTTTTAAAAGCAGTTATACAAACAAACAAACAAATATATAAATAAAAGGAATTACTTTGAATATTCATCAACATTTTAATGAATTCCCTTCAGCCATGTTTGAGATCCTGTTGCATTTGCTTTCTGCAAATATTTAATCAAATTCCATTTTATTGGCAGGGATATTCACAGAACTATAAAATTTTAAATGATTATTAGAAAATGTTTGTTAACACAGTGAATTTTGGATTTGTAAACTTATACTGGAAACCTAATGCTGAGATATGCTCATTAAACCTGGAAAGCGAAACATACCAAGATACATATGTGCCCAATCTAAACAACACAACTCCCTTTTTTGTTATCAAATAGTGAATACTGCAGCTGTCAGTTAATCACAGTTAACTCAAGCGATTAATTCAAAACAAATATTTGCACTGTAAAAAAGATAAACAAAATAAATATTATTTTTCAATTCACCTAATGCAAGTACTGTAGTTCAATATCTTTACTGTGAAAGTGCAATTTACAAATCTAGAAATTTGTTTTAAATAGCTGCACTCAAAAACAAAACAATGTAAATCTTTAGAGCACACAAGTCTACTCAGTCCTACTTCTTCTTCAGCCAATCACTAAGATAGTGTTACCATTCGTCCGGATTTACCCGGACAGGTCCTCCTTTTTGTGTTAAAAATAGCGTCCGGGGGGGAATTTGTAAATCACTCAAAATATCCGGGATTCCCCCCCAGGCAGAATGAGGTGTGGCTGGGAGGGCTGCAGGAAAGTCAGCCTCTCACCTGGGGCTCTGGCAGCCAGAGCCCTTCCCCCTGCAGCTTGCAGGGCTAGATTCCGGAGCAGCTGTAGAGCTCCTCCACCCCCCCCGCATTCTGAGCCGGCCGGCCTGCTGGGCCGTTTGCATTGGGCCTGGGCAGCTCCTCCTCCCCTGCAGCCCAGCGCCCCGCTCCCGCAGCACTGTGCAGGCGCAGGGACCGGGTTGTGTGTTGTGCTGGGGAGCGCAGCCATGTGTCTGGCTCCGCACAGAGCCCAACACCATGTTCTGAGTGGTGGGGTAAGGGGGCCAGGGGGCAGGAGAAGGGGCAGGGAGGTTCTGGAGGGGGCAGTCAAGAGATGGGGGGGTCAGGAGTTTGGGGGGGGCTTTTTGGGAGGGGTGGAGAAGGTTTTGGGCAGTCAGGGTACAGGTAGGGGGTAGGGTCCTGGGGGGCAGTTGGGGGGGGGTCTTAGGAGGGGGCAGTTAGGGGACAAGGAACAGGGAGGCTTAGGTAGGGGGTGGGGTTCTGGAGGGCAGTTAGGAGCAGGGGTCCCAGGAGGGGACAGTCAGGGGACAATGAGCGGGGGGGTGGGGGGTTGGGAGTTCTGGGGGAGAGCTGTCAGGGGGCAGGGGTGGGGAGAGGGATCGGAGCAGTCAGGGGACAGGGAGCAGAGGGGTTTAGATGGGTTGGGAGTTCTGGGGGGGGAGCTGTCAGGGGGTGGAGAGTGGTTGGATGGGGCGTGGGAGTCCCAGGGGTCTGTGTGGGGGTGGGGGTGTGGATAAGGGTTGGGGCAGTCAGGGGACAAGAGGCAGGGAGGCTTAGGTAGGGGGTGGAGTCCTGGGGGGTAGTTAGGGGCAGGGGTCCCAGGAGGGGGCAGTCAGGGGACAAGGAATGGGGGGAGGGTTGGGGGGTTCTGAGGGGGGCGGGAAGTGGAAGGGGCAGGGGCGGGGCTAGGGTGCGGCTCCTCCCCTCCTCTTTTTTGCTTGCTGAAATATGGTAACCCTAACTAAGACAAATACATTTGTTTACATTTATGGGAGATAATGCTGCCCACTTCTTATTTAGAATGTCACCTGAAAGGGAGAACAGGTGTTTTCATGGCATTATTGTAGCTGGCATTGCAAGGTATTTATTTATTAGACATGCTAAACATTCATATGCTCTTTCATGCTTCGACTTGTAGACTGTTTATCTTTTTTACAGTGCAAATATTTGCAATAAAAAATAATAATATAAAGTGAGCACACTACATTTTGTATTCTGCATTGTAATTAAAATCAACATATTTGATTGTAGAAAAACATCCAGAAAAATTTATAATACATTTAAATTGATATTCTATTATTGTTTAACAGTGTGATTAAAACAGCAATTAATTGTGATGAATTTTTTCAATTGTTTGACAGCCCTAGTGAATACAAGTATTGAACTCTTCCTGCACAATGGAAAGACCAAGAAGTATTTGCTGAAATTATTTGGCAAAGGTGTGAATAGCTAAGAATCCCAAGTAAACATATTTTCCTCTTCTGGGCACCACCACCAGAGCCAAGAATACCCTTCCTAATTACCATCACCCTCAAAGTATCATTTTTAACCACATGTCCACTACACTTCTAGGAAATGCAAGCACAGAGTTTTGCTCCCAATGTGTACCAATGTCACTACTTCATTTGATGGATTAGTCACTATTGAGAAATATGACTCCCTCTCTCTGCCCCAATAATAATATTTCCAAATTAGAGGTCATTTTTCATAAGAAGGTCTCAAAGTGCTTTATGAAATACTGTATAATTATCCCCATTTTACACATGAGGAAAGTGAAGTAGAGAAAGAAAGAATATATGATTCCCAAGATTATGTTTGCTTTTTGGACTGCCACTGCACATTGAGTGGATGTTTTCAAAGAACTATCTTCAATGACTCCAAGATCTCTTTCTTGAGTGATAACAGCTAATTTAGACTGTGCACCAGATGATTGGAAGGTAAGTAATGTAAAGTCGATTTTTAAAAGTGCTCCAGAGATGAACCTGTTGATTACAGGCCAGTAAACTTAAATTCAGTACTGGGCAAATTGGTAGACACTATTGTAAAGAACAGAATTATCAGACAGATAGATAAGCATAACTTGTTGGAGAAGAGTCAACACAGTTTTTGTAAAGGAAAGTCATGCCTCACCAATCTATTAGAATTCTTTGAGAGAATCAACAAGCATGTGGATAAGGGTGGATAAGGGTGATTCGGTAGACATATTGTTCTTGCATCTTCCGAAAGCCTTTGACAAGGTCCTTCACCAAAACCTTTTAAGGAAACTAAGTAGCCATGTGATAAGAGAGAAGGTCATCTTCTGGATCAGTAATTAGTTGCAAGATAGGAAACAGGTTAGAGAAAAATGGTCAGTTTCATACTGGAGAGAGGTGAAGAGCAGAGTTCCCCATAGCTCACTACTGGAACCTGTGCTTTTCAACGGATTCATGAATGATCTGGAAAAGGGGGTGAATAGTGAAGTGGCAAAGTTTGCTGATGATAACTAGCTTGAATAATTTTTTTAAGTCCAAAGC
This sequence comes from Trachemys scripta elegans, assembly GCF_013100865.1. NCBI lineage: Eukaryota > Metazoa > Chordata > Testudines > Emydidae > Trachemys > Trachemys scripta. Next base: position 256,946,366 of record NC_048298.1, on the reverse strand, counting down.
AGCCTTTGAGGACTTACAGAGGGATCTCACAAAACTGTGTGACTGGGGAACAAAATGGCAGATGAAATTCAATGTTGATTAGTACAAAGTAATGCACATTGGGGAAAAAAATCCAATAATACATATACATTCATGAGTGTTAAATTAGCTGTTGCCACTTAAGAAAGATCTTGGAGTCACTGTGGAAAATTCTCTGAAAACATCCATTCAATGCACAGCAGTGGTCTAAATGGGTAACAGTACATCAGGAACTATTAGGAATGGGATCAAAAATTAGATAGAAGATATAATAATGCAATTATATAAATTCATGGTGAGCCCACACCTTGAATACTGTGTCCAGGTCTAGTCACCTGATCTCAAAAAGGATATAGTTGAACTTGAAAAGATGCAGAGAAATGCAACAGAGGGGTGTGGAATGGCTTCCATACAAAGAGAGAATTAAAAAAAAAAAATAGGGCTGTTCAGTTTAAAAAAGAGATGACTAAGGGTGGATATTAGACAGGTCTGAAAAATCATGAAAGATGTGGTAAAAGGGAAAAGAGAATGTTATTTTCCTGTTCACACAATACAAAACTCAGCGGTCACACAATGAAGTAAATAGGCAGCAGGTTTAATATAAACAAGAGGTAGTACTTTTTCACACAATGCACAACTAATCTTTGGAACTCATTGGCAAGGGTTGCTGTGATGGCCAAAAATATAACTGGGTTCAAAAAAGAACTGGATAAGTTCATGGAGGATAGGTCCATCAAATCTTACTAGTCAAATTGTCAGGGAACCAGCCCCACGCTTGGGCAACTCTCAACCTCTGACTACGAGAAGTCAACAGTGGAAGATAGGATGGATCACATCATAATTTCCCTGTTTTGTGCACTTCTCCTGAAACTCTGCTATGGGCCATTGTTAGAGACAAGATACTGGGCAAGATGGATCATGGACTAACTCAGTGAGGCAGCGCTTATGTTCTTATGTAATACAATGTAAAGGAATCCATTTTTCTCTCAGTAAAGGGCCCCTGCATATCATAACACATGGTTTGTTGTGCTAACATCATGAAGTAAATGGCCTGCTTCATATTACTGTGTAAATCCCTTGTATTTTTTGTTGACACAGTAATGCAAACTCGTTAATCACATTGATTTTTCCTAGCTCACCCAGCTTTAGTTCAAATAAACACTGTCCAGAGCCAATTGATCTGCACCTGTTTCCAAATGTCTCTTCTGTTGTTAGGTTTGGCATGGGGAAAAAAAATCAGATCAGCCAAGAAGGGCACACAGAGGATTGGCAAGGCTGACAATAATAAAAGAGAGGAACAGAGGGATTGTGAGAAGTCACAGAATTTCAGGAGCTACTGTAAATCACTGAGAAAATGGAAGGACCCATTAGAAAGCTCATTGACCCTTTGCAAACTGCCTCTATGATGCCAATACTCTACATGATCGTCAGTCATGTGTCCAGCTTCATCAAGGGAGTTTTAAACACAGATGAGACAAAGGAGGTTGCAAAATGAAGCACTCTAAAGTTAAGAAATTACAAAAGTAAGGCCTTAACTTTGCCCCCTCACAGTTAAAGCTGCACCTGCAAAGCAGTGGGCAGTCTTAAGTCTGCAGCCTGAGCTCCCCTTCATCTATACTCATTCCTCTTTTCAGGAGAAGGGCAGTGGGATTTAGCATTGGGCTGAATCTTGAATTAAGTAATGGGAATCAACTCTATGGTGTGAGGCCTTTCAATTAGTTCTATTTAATAACTCATACTTCAAAGGGGTAGAGGGTTGTAATCCCCCCCGTTTGACATCAGAGTTAATAAAGTTGTGGCTAACCATATTTAATCCATTCATGTGTCTGTTTCATGATACTTCTGCCTGTCCTAATTAAAAAAATGATACGTTTTCTTAGAGTTATTTATTATTTCTGTAGCACAAAATGCAATAGATGATTTCCAGACAAATCTGAAGATCAAGGTACAGCACCAAAGAGCTAACATCTTAATGAACAGCAGGCAAACAAAGGATGAGTTTACAGAGAAAAGAAAAAAGCAGTGCAAGCACATATTGAAGTCAAACATTCAACTTTTTAGCTCTATATATTTTTTCTTCTACAATTTGTTGAGTTCAGTGTTAGAATTTCAATAATAATTTCCTGAGTGGCTAGAAAATGTGGAAGATCTGGCTTTCCAGGGATGAGACATAGCCCTTACACCTTTAAACATCCTCTTTAATATACATAATCTCCCATTTTTCTCCTTGAAGTTATGTAGGAGTCTCCATTAAAGATGATTAAACTAAAGAAAACAACACATTCCTTGATCTCAGTAAATATAATTGTCATATAAATAATGACAATTTAAATAAATAATGTTCTCTTTTTGTGATTTACTACTGAGTTATGTCTTTTCTGGCAGAGAGCATCTGAATAGTCTGTGTTCAGGGAGCCCTGGCTTAACATCTGTCTCCACCCTCACTTCCTACTTAACATTAGCTTTTCAGAAGCTGTGCAAAGAGTGGCACTCACTGGTAGCAGTAAGACTGACCTACAGCAGAGTCCTGCTATGAAGACCTCAGAGAGCCAGATATTGATCTAGCAGCCTATTGGCTCATGGCCACTTTAATTTGCTTCTTCCATTTTTACCCTTTTATGGGGGCTACATTTCTGCCTAGGGTGCTGAAAAATAAATGCATTGCTAATTATAGTGGTTGTAATTCTCTATGTAACTAGCAAAGCCAGAATTGAAATTGCACTTACTTGTAAAAAGTTGGACCAATACAGTAAGTTAATATCGTTAAGTTGTTGTCTTGTTGAGCTTTCGACTTGTCATCTCATATGGGAAAGATAAATGCTCTGTTCAAACTGTGACACTATGCCTGATATTCTTCATATAGATATGGTTATGATATGATTATGACATAATTAAGATGTATTTTATGCAAGGTGGTTCATGTGAGATAGCATTGGAAAGGTTATGATTTAATGAATATTATTATCCTATTTATATGTATGTACCATTTTTGTATCTGAAGGTAGGAATATTGTCTATGCATCTATTAGAAATGTGTGTACACATGGGGAACACTCACTAGACATATTGCAATCAGTCTGGATGGCTGGTTGAGAAGGGCCATTAGGGAAAACATTAGGTCTTTGAAGATGCTAATTTTCCACCAGGAAGTCTTCCTGGGGATGCTACAAAGAGCATCTGAGTTATGGCTGCAGGATCATGTGACCAAGTCACCTGGTACCAGATTCCATGATAATACTAATATTTTTCCACTAACAGGGGTGAGAAACACAATGGGAGACAAAGGATTCCTGCCATATGCAAAAACTCTTTAAGGCAGGGGAGTGACATCATCGGTTGGTTCTTCATTGACTGCCTGCCCAAGAAAAAGGACTGCTGGAAACACCTGAGAACAAAAAGATTGGACTGGGGAGAAAGGCTGGACCCAGGTGAGTGGGTTGTCTCACCTGTGAATGGAATATCTAGAGTTTTAAGCGGCAAGCAAGTGCAGCTTGCCTTCAAGAATCTGTGCAATCTGCCTGAAACAACATTTAGGGTGTGAATTTGCTACTTATAACCAGTTTCTTTAGTATATTAAGCTTAGATTCTGTGTTTGTTTTATTTGCTAGGTAATCTCCTTTGACCTGTTTGCTATCCCTTATAATCACTTAAAATCTATCTTTTGTAGTTAATAAACTTGTTATTGTTTTATCTAAAACTAGTGTGTGTGGAAATCATAACTTGGGGCAGAAAGTTGTGTATATTCCTCTCCATATTGAGGGAGGGGGCAAATTTCATGAACTTATGCTGTATAGTTCTCTTTGCAGCACAAGACAGTATCATTTTTGGCTTACACTCCAGAGGGGGGTGTGCACTTGAGTAACTGGGCAGTTCCTTAGCTGAGCCTTCCCAGGCAGAGCTGATCTTAGCATCTGTGTGTATAGCTGTAGCTGGGTATGTCCCTACCTGTATATGTGCTGGTAAAGTGCAGTCCGAAGCCTTGGAGAAAAGCTTGGCAGGCTGCACAACAGTACAGTGTTAAGGGAACCCAGGCTGCTGGTGGGTCAGGCAGGCTCCGTGGTACCCCAGTTTCAAGTGGCATCCTGGGGAGTGGGAAATGCATCACACAGACTGAATCATGTATGTTATTCAAATTGTAATCCCAGTTTTGTGGCAGTATCCTGAATTCTTACGAGTAGATGGGAAAGCTTGTCATATCTACCAGTCAACATCCATTTGTTCATCAGCTGTATTCAAATCAGTTGGAAAGGATCAAATAGCTGAATGCAATCATTGGCTAAATTATATTTAGATAGTATTTGAGTAGAATATGTTATACTGTAGGTAGCAAAATACTGTTTAAACAACCACGCTGGACTAGGATAAACTTTAATTATGTGGATTAGTTTAGGATTAAGGCTAACTAATGATGAATATTTATTAACAAAAAACCCAAATCATTTTATTAGGTGACACTAATTAAAGAAAAATTACAACTTCCTAAAGTCTTAACCACAACTCTCAGGGAAAACAAATGTATTAATCAATAATGAATTATGTATAGCTTGGAAGGAAGAACAAAATTGTAAAAAGGATTATGGCTCTTATAGTATTCAAATCAGGACTTTTAATAAGTCCTTTCTTATCAATATTTAATTTAATATATTTAGTTTCTTACTGTTAAGCAGTTTTTACCTATTTTAAGTAAAATCTACTTCACAGTAGAGAGAAAACTGTTTGAGCCTATGTATTCTGGGAATGTCTTCATCATAAATCTTACAATTTTGGGTAAGTAAATACTTTATAGAATAAATCATGGGCTCTCAAGACAGGAGATAATAAACAGGTGTCAGGAGTCTTGACACCTTTGCTCTTTCCCTATTGCCAAGTGAGAGGGAATCTCAGCTAGATCCTAATTAAAAGGGAAAGCATCTGGGGATGAAAAAGGTTGAAAAAAAAATGCTAAAAAATCACCTCTTATATTAATCTTTCCTTGAGATTGGAAGCTTTTATACAGTGAAGAACCTTCCTTGATTCTAACAGCTGCATCACACACCAATATATTTTCTAAAAAGCTATGCACCTGCCCCTCCTCCTTGTGTCAATGTGGACCTTACTAGCTCGACCCTCACCTCTTCCACTTCATAGCCCAATTCCAAATTCAAGAGGATTAAACAGTTATGCCATTTTCTTTGCATCTGAGACACTGTTACATACAGATCAGGTCACCAGACAACACTTTCCACCCATGGTCCCAGGAGCAATAGGAAGAAACAAACAAAAGGACTATAACTGACACCTAAAAAAGGAAACTGTCAGACCTTTATAACCACTCCCAGACACAAATTCTACAGTCACCCTTCACAAGATCATGATGGACACTGCCATATATCCTGATCGCATATCAGACCAGGTCTTATAGACAATGAGACCCATATGCAGGGCTTTTCCATCCAAATCTAGTTATTTTTTACTGCAGGCTCAATGCTGTCACCTCGTTTCCCCCATTTCAGGCTATTTTGTATGCAACATATGAATAGTACACAAAAGAGGCAGAATAGCCATCTTAAGTCCCACCCAGCCTCAGATGCTAGGGACGTCATTGGAAAACCCAATTAATTTGATCTGTGAGGTAACAGGCAAAACCAGAGTACACTGCCAACTATTTTACAGACCTTCAGACAAAGATTCCCGGAGAAACAAATCAAGAGATGCTGATGGTCATAGTGGTGGAGTTCCCAAACTCATTGTCCTGGGATACTTCAATGTCTGTTGTGACAGAAGTAATCGCTACACTCAAGCAATCGCCCCTTTAGCCTGAGATTTGAACTAGGGACAAAAGGAACATAAATTTTAGCCCCATTCCTTGGTCAGACCACCATCTCCTGCAAGTGGATTTCAGAATTCTACTTCTGAAGCATCAAGCAACTACTACTATCATCATGATCCATCATGTAAAGTCAGGCATCCAATTAAATTTCAGAGCTCACAAAGGGCATTCTCCCCGGTAACTATCAATCCGGATAGGGATGTGCCCAGATGGAACATCAGTGGAGTAATGGTTCCTGATCCCGGCCCATGTTTCTTTTTCATATGGTACGTTAAAAAGCTTTTGGAGAGTTTTTGAAACGTTTGTTGGGACTATTCTTGTTTCCATCCAGGTGCTTATGTTAAAATGAGTCCAAATGTGCAGGGTTCAAAAGGAGAGGAAAGCTATAACTAACATCCCTAAAATTCCTTTAAAATGTATGTGATGGAGCAGAGAAACCTCATTCTGATGCTGGCAGACCAGGGCAAGTTCATGCCAAAGCCCCAGTTCAATTCACATGTGTATTAGTATACATTAAAGTACTTGTTAAATGTATGGTGTTTAAACTTCATGAAAACTAATGGAATGTTGTGTGCATTGTTTTCACTTAGCTAATCCTGTTACGTAATAGCAAACTTTTACACTGTGTATACCCTGTAACTAAATAACCCATCAAACAGGAAGAGGCCTTGTGGTATGCAAATTAAGAACTTTAACAGAAAAGTGCTGATCATTGTGTGTGATGATCGGAGCTCAAAGACTGTAAATGCTTCCTCATTCTCTGTCATCAAAGGAAAAGCACCTATGGGTAAGGACACTGTAAGCTATAAGAAACTATTAGAATAGATTTAAGGAAAGATCCTTCATCTCTTTAGTGTTTGGATTCTTACAGGGCAGTGTACCAGATGCAAAGTGAAGATCCCCAGAGACAATCTTGTACCCTGAAAAGACTCTTGGGAAACTGGCAGTTTATTACATCACCACCAATATTTGGAATTAGAGACTGTGACTCACCTGTACATATATCTTACATGCTTTAACATCTCAATAACTCTCATTTCCTTTTCTTAGCTAATAAACTTTTATTTAGTTTACTATAGAACTACCAGTGCTGTCTTTGGTGAAGATCTAGAGTATCAAATGATCTGAGGTATTTGACTGATCTCTTGGAACTGGGCGCAACCTGATGTGGTGTGATTTTTGGTTTGAGTGACCTTTTATCTGGATGACAAAATAGACAAAATAGACTGAAGAGTCTAAGGGTACTGTCGGTGACTCTATGTTAAGACTAAGTCTATGCTAAGACTATGCTAAGACTAGTATATTGATTCGGGAATTCACATTTGTTACTGGTTTGGTGAAATCTAATTATAGAACATACCACCAGTTTGGGGTATCTACCCTGTTTTCTAACATTCTGCCCTGAAGTAGGCACACACAGGTGAACCACTCCAGACAGTGTGGCACTCACAGCAGCAGAAAAGGGGTTAAAGAGAGCGTATGAGCAAAGCTAGCCCCATTCTGCTATAACTACAACCAATGCCAGCCCTGGAGGGGGAAGAAAAGAAAAGAACCTGACTCAGTTGAGGGCTCACTGGTGAAGACACAGGAAGTAGCTATGCCTCTCCATGAAAGGGGAGCATCACTACAAGCCTGACAGCTGTTGGGGGATGGGAACAACACTGCATTTGTGACTGAGAGAGGTTGTTGAGGAGACTGGGGAACACACAGAAATGAGTCAATTTTACTATTTGAGTTTAAGGACATTGTAGGGCTAGGCCCCCTCTGTTCTTACACCCACTCAGACAGACCTGAGGCTGCAGCTGGATGCTGAAAAGGTCCACAAGGGAGTGCTACTCTGGTTGAGTCACTACAGATTCTTTGGGCTACACAGGCCAAACTGAAAGGACAAAGATAGGAAGTAGCCCAGGGCAGTGGACTTAGACTCACTGTTGGGAGAAGCCTGCCCTTGTTGCTTCACAATGGGCCCTGGGCTGAGACCAAGTGGAGAGGGAGGGCCAAGGTCCCCTTACCACACTTCCTTAAGGGCTGAGACCCAGATGCAGGTGGTGTACAGAAGTTTCCCAGCCTATGGTCAGGAACCAGGCACCTCTATCACCTGGCCAGAGAAGCAAGAAACAGGAAGCCAGGTGCCCTAACCACTAGGCAGCCTGGCCCTTTGAGCCCCCTATCACAAAGTAATTAAAATCGCTTTTTCTATAAATAAAAATGCCATGACTTCAAAGTTGTTTGTGGTGTTGCTGTTGGAGTGTTGGTTAAAGAGCAACATCTTGGGCTTTCCAGGAATAAAAGCAATGGAAAGTTAAGTTTATCCTATTTCTAATCAAGATATCGGACCTTTCTTGTCTCAATAATAATCATCCTTGGGTCTGGTTTATTACCAAAACACAGTATAAATAGTTCAGAATGTAAGTCCCGACATAAATTCAATTTATCAACCCTGGAGCATATACTCCTTAAGATCCCATGACAGCTAGTACTTTGATGCCCTACATACTTTATTTTTGGTGTCTTCCACCATAACTAACTTTTCATTGGCCCTCTTCCATCCCTTTGCCAGGATAGCCACCTGAACTCTGTCAATTGGAGTGCAACCCTTCTCTGCTAAGTGGGAAACCCCATAACTTCTCGGCCTCAAGATTATCCTCACCATGAGAGCATCCAGCACTCCCCCAGCCTATCACTGTAACACTGTGTGAAGGGGCACACCCTCACACCAACACAGAGGAGGCTAACAAGCTCCGCTGAGCCTGTTCAACACCAACCAGGCTCTCCTTCAAGGCTTGTTCTACCCACAGAGGGGGAGCTTAAAAGGGAAAACCTGCCACAGGAAGGTGGCGGTGAACAGGAAGAGGGCTGCTCCTCCTCAGACAGGCTTGCTGAGAGGAAGACAGCAACAAGCCTCACCACTTCTGATGTTGAACCAGCCTCAGAGCAATATGCCCCACGAGGAGAGGCTGTAGGTGGATACTATTTAGACTGATCCCAAAGGGCTGACTCAAGAAGACTGCCTGAGTTCCAGGCCACTCTTACCTCTCTTTGTTTTTCCACAGACTCCCCTCTCCCATCAGGGAAGAAAGAGGAGAGATGATGTTGTGTTTGTTTGCTACAAGAAACTCCTTGGGCATCCACTGGGGGCAAGGAGGGGAGGAAAACAGTAAAAGGTCCTGTGGCAGGGTCTGGAGGGGACTTGAGGGAATCGCTGCCCCACACACCCTGGGTCCAGCTCTGTGGCATGGAGACATCAGTTAGTAAGTCCCTCTGCTGCTTCCCTCTCTTAAGCCCTCTCCAGCCCTTGTTTTCGGCTATGCTGCTTAGAGCCAGCAGACAACTCCCTTTGATAGTCTCTGCCCTTCATTTTTCTCCAGCCCTCTGGCCCTGGTTCTCTGGTCTGGGGAAGATAGCTAACTTTCTCCCAGCAACTTGCTACAGCTTCCTTTGGGAACCTTCTCCAGTCCCCTGTTCTCTGGTACTTCTCACCTGTCTTTTTCCTGACTGAGTTTGCCAACTCTCATTCACCACAACTCTCCTCTCTCCAGAGCCCAAGTTCATTCTTTTAAGCCCAATTGCGGTGATATAATGAGTCACAGGTGCACTGGCCCTACAATCTCGTAAAGGTCCAGTGTAACCCTGCGATGGGAGATAAGGAAACATTTTTGTCAGTTCAATTAATTGATAGAATAGTCACTGTTTATTTATTTATTTATTTCATATTCAACTGGTTCACATCCCTTGATAGGTTGATTTAATAAATCCTGTCTCATTTCTCATGGAAACATCTCAGTAAAGATGACTTGAGGTCCTTTCAGACTAGACAGTTATTATGAACAGCTCGATGGGAGGGTAAGAAGAAAAGGTGAACTAATTTGTATTCCTCAAACCGCAGCTGAGAGCCTCTCTACAGACACGTCAAAAAAAAAAAAAAATCAACGTTCTGTGCTTGGGAGCTATTGTATTACTGACTCTGCAGACATGGATGCCTTTTCTTCTTCTTGAGAGCTACTGATCTCAAGCTGAGATCACTATGCCTCTGCTTAGTAGAAGATGGACAGGGAAGTACTCTTGATGATTTCAGATGTTGTTTGAGACGGATGAGCACCAGCAAAATTTGGGGTAGGATTAAAATGAGAAGAAATCCTCTTCTTTGTCCTCCTTCTCCATTTCATCCAGCTGTGATATGTGCTGTTGCCACTACTGATACAAAAGGAACTCCTACTGACTAGAGTAGGCCAGTCCTTGAGTGAGATATCAATAAATGAAAGAGGGGAAGCTGCAGTGCAGTGGTATTCTGCAGCTAAGGCTGTACTGGTGATGCTAAAGTTAAACCAGCATTCTAACATACTGTGCAAATAATCTGGGTGGATGATCCTAAGAGAATGACAAAAGTCAAGCAGACCTTGTAAAATGCTTTGTGTGGGTGATTTTTTTTCCAAAATGTATTCAATCATATTGTAGCTGAAACCGGCAGAGAGAGCACTGATTACAGTGAACCTAAAACTACAGAAAAATACATTTTCTGCTCTTTGATGTCTATAGATGTATATACAGTTGTAATATATCTGACTACAAATTAGCAAGGCAAAGACTTGTGTGATTTTTAGAAAAAAACTGAATCCATGAGCTTGCTGAGTTACTTATTTAAATAAATGATCTTGAGAGCCAGCTGGTCTTCCCAAAATTAACAATCTCTACTTTCTACTATTTTTATGTAGTTTGCAAAATTGAAGTCAGTACCTAAAGGCTTACAAGATAATTGATTCCTTAAAGAAATGTATGCATCTCCCTCACTCTTTAAGCATTTGCATGATACTAGCCTCACTATCACTAGCATGTTTTATTTGAGTTCAGTTTCCCTCATCAAAATCACCTTGGACCTCATTCTGCATTGTTCTCCACCTTACACTGTATTCTGATTTAGTAGTGTTTTACAGAAAGAGGGAAATTTTCAATGGTACAAAAGGCAGTCAGGTCTCCAGCCCTCTTGAAAGTCAGAAGGAGCGTGGTGCCTCACTGAAAATCTCCTCCCTCTTTCCATTGACTTCACACAAGTCTTGAGCATCCATAATTTCCACTGAATCTAATGGAGGCTTCCAAGCATCTCTAAAAGTCAAACTACTTATTTAATGTTATGGGGTTTACAAACCCCATACAGAACATAGGCAGAAGGGAGAGGAAAGTCTTCCCCATTGACAGGCAACCAGGCTGATTACACCTCAGCACAGCTCAGCATAACTGCCGGAACTGAGACCAATACGCTATAAAGAAAGGAGAGCAGAGAGAAATGGGGAGACAGAAAGGCTTGGAATTGTCGAGGGTCAATAGTCAGGTGCCAGGCTTCTTCTAAGAAACTGACAGGGAGACAAAGGAAAACTGCAAGCCCTGGAATTTAAGGACTCCTTGATTGATTTTAGGTTAAGTTCATGAACTGTTCTAATTTGAGATGAATAGAGAGACCAGTTAGGAGAAAGCTGGGACCTCCAGAGAAACTGCCCCAAGAACAGATGATGCCTAAATATGGAGTTAAGTGCCTAACATTTAGTTTGAAAATTTGGCCATTGTCAATAATTAAGGTTAAGATTATGTCATGGTTATTTTTAGTAAAAGTCAAGAACAGGTCAATAAATAAAAATTCACAGAATCCCTCACCTTTCTGTGATTTTTAATAAAAATAATGTGGGAGGGTGATGGGGTCTGAATGAAGCACAAGTGGAGGTGGGAAGAGAGTCCAAGCCATGCTGTGAGGGGGTGCAGATCCAGAACCCACCTCTGTGGTGGGTGACAGATCCAGGGCCCCCGCCCCAGCCCCAGCAGCTTGGAGCTCTGGGATTCCCACTGCCTGTGGTGGCTCCATGGTCCCCACGGCGGCTGGCAGCTCCAGCCCCTGCTGGCTGAGAACTCTGGTCCCACCACCCTTGGGCTGAAGCGGAAAATGTCACAGAGGTCTCTGAAAGTCACAGAATGCATGACTTCTGTGACCTCCATCACATAATCTTATCCTTATCAATAATATAAGATATAACAATGATATGAGTTTTTCTGAATATGCTTTAAACATCTTTCCTTTTTTGGCCTTTTCTCTGTTTTTTGCTTTGTTTTGTTTATATGTTTCACATAGTACAGCATATTCTTCCAGACACTGATTCCATATTTTAAGTTATTTTTTTCCAGTTATTTCTCTGTGTTCACTTTTGCATCATCTTGTCCTTTAGTATACAGCCAGTTTTGCTACATGAATGAAAACAAAGCACTTATAAACTGTGACATGCCTGGGATAACTAACCAACATGAGGTTCTCTTATTCGGCAGCAGATGATAGCAAGTAGAATGTGGTTGACTAGCCAATTGCATTGCACAGCTCAGTGACAGGATGTTTAGTGTGTCCTCATTATCTTTAGCTATTTATTTCTTTGAGACTCTTCAGATGAATTAATCTATCATGAGGCAGTCTCTTGGCAATAGTAATGTTTTCTCACTGTATGTAAATGGAGTGACAAAGTATTTCCAGTATTATTTAATATAACCTTGTAAAAATGATGCAAGATGGCTGTCATTAGAATCTCATTTCTCTGGAATTTCTTTTATATTTTCTCCTTAAATTGAATTTTTAACTTCTTGTAATAGTTCAAGCTGTTGCAGACAAACACATTTCCTATGTTAATTCCTGCATATGGCCAAACACTTAGGACTCAGGACACTCAGCTACAAAGAAGTATACATTAAAAGAAAAGGATGTAGTGCATATACTGAACATCACTTTCCTTAGATGACATTTTGATTTTTCTTTAAAAAGTAGACAGTGAAAGTTCATTTTGACACAGACTAGCTACAAGACAAAATCTCTTGCAGTACTGTAATCTTATCTTTTAGTGTGTGGGTTACCAAAATGACAGAACTCACATTCTCATTTCAGTTCTGTAGTGCCCTCCCCCCCACAAAAAAGCAATTTTGTAGCAAGCCACAGGAGATGCAGTGGGTGCCTAGATATGATTTGCTGTTGTACATAGATGATTTGAATTCTTAGGTGTAGAAGTGCATGTGCAATATAGGAAGAGGTCTTGGGGGAAAATGACAATGGGAGAAAATGGCTTGAGCTAGATAGAGTACATAATCAGAAACAACTTGAACTTTGTAAGATATACTGCCAGCAGGGGGAAAAAAATCATTTACTCTTCCTGGACTGCTCCAGGTTGGTTGGCTGAAAGGAATAATAATTGTTCCAAACACAGAGAGAGAGAGAACGAGAGAGAGAGAGTATGCATAGGGTTGTTGGTGAAGAAATTTGTATGGGAGCAGGGAAGAGTATAAAAGATTATATTATCACTATCATTGCTGGAAGAAGGAATTCATGTATAAAACAAAGCCAGTGAAATCTGGCTTATCTTTTCAAAGAGGCAAATACAACTATATTTTCATCAGATTTGTTTTCCACCAAAAATGCTATTTAAAAAGAAAACAATTTTCACCAGGAAAGAAAAAGTTTTTCACTCAAAAGAAAATAAATATATGTATCATAGTGATGTAGGAGATCAGGGTCAGAAGGTCAAATTTCACTTGCCGCAGCTTGCGCTCATTCTTATCTCCATCAGGGAAGTCAGTGTCAGTATTGGCTAGTTAGGGCTTTTGTTCAGTGATGTGCAATGCTCCCACTCACAACTAGTGATGAGCGGGGCTTCAGTCCTGCAAGTGATAGCATGAATAGATTGGGACCTACAACTAGAAAGGTTTGGAACTTAAATTCAGAAAACCCCCCAAAATTCAAGATGTTTACCCAAAAGATATTAGATCACAGCCAAACTTCTTTGTTTTAGATATTGGGCTGAAAATCTAATCAGACAATTTTTCTCAGAAGATTTCCCAATACTTATTGTGTGGACTATACCATGAAATAAATCTATGTCATGGTGTTTTGATAGGTCCATTTCTAATCCTTGCTGAAATCAGGAAGCAGAAGAGCACAAATAATGAAAAGAACTACTAAGAAAGTAATAGGGATTTTATTTTCAAAACCTCAGTAAAGGTTCTGAGTGATTCAAGTTTCGAGAAAAGGTTTGGGATAGTTCATACGGGAAGAGGTGTAACCTTGTGGTTAGAATAAGCATGGGTTCTACTCTCAGATCTTCCAGGGACTAATTCAGTGATTTTGAACAAGTGATTTAACCTCTCTAAACCTCAGTTTTATTTTTTCACCTATAAAATTTGTAGCAGTGGTGTGCAGTTGCAGAAAACTTTAACAATTAAACTCAGCACTTATATCATGATTTACATCTTTAATGCTCTGTTCAGACATTAGTGTATGCCACTTTCAGATCCTCTGATGAAAGGTATAATAAGTGTAAAACCTAATTATTATTTTCTTATCTAGCTTACCCACCTTTGCTTGTGATTTAAGAGACTGGAGAGAAAATTTTGAGGTAGCCTGTGTGACACACTGATTCTTCCACCTCTATGACAATAGAAGCCTTCAGCAAGAACTCGTATCTCATATGAGGAAGCAGACAACTGGCGCTGAGAGACAGAGGGTCAGTGGTAGGAGGCGTTTTGCTGACACCTATGTTGAATCCAGCACAGCACTGAAGCACATGCTAATGACCAATTGACTTCATTAAGACTTAATTACATGCTTAAGTAATTTGCTGAATCAGGGTTCAACCACAGGGTGGAGTTACTGGCAATGATATAAGGAGGAGAAGCAGCCCAGTTTCCAGAATGGGTTGCTCCTGGCAGAAATTACAATTTTGCAGTCAAAGGGCCAGATAGTACCTAAAATTTTGTTTCTGCAGGTTTACTTTCTGCACACACTTCTCCCATACAACAGAAGAAGAACAATCAGCAGCCTTTGTGGCAACAACCTCCTATCTAAGATTAGGTGCAAAATGAGTGGAGAAGGACTAAATTTGCTGGGGGCGGGGAGTAGGCAGTCCCAGGTATAAAGGTGTGACCTGCAGGACTACTGGTAATAAACTGGTGTTTATTCTCTGTGCTCAGGAACCTGGCAGTGGTCAGAGTTACACAAGATTTACACCCTTGAGAGACAACAATAATCAGTGGCTACTGGTTCCATATGAGATTCACATTTTTGATTGAACAATTTTCTCTTGGAAAATGCAGATGCATCAAAATTAAAATATTCTACAGGCATGTGTATATTTTGACAATTTTTTTGACAGATATGTGCTGAAACAAATTGTTTTGTCTGTCTTGTTTCAATAAGGTTAAAAAAGTTTGTTTTGGTACAGTAAAATATTTTCTTTCAACTTTATCATTTCAACTTTTACATTATATTAAATTATTAATGATGTATTTATATATAGTATATTATATTTAAGATTGTGTACTATAATATTTGATATTATTGAAACAAAACATTTCAATTCTCCAAACCTACATTTTCCAGAATTTCTAGTCTGAGGGATATTCTCACCTTTCAACTTTTCATTTGATTTGGAACAAGAAAAGTCAGGTCAGCAATTTCATTTTCTGACCAGCACTAAACACCACATTTTGATTCCCTGGAAGAAGTGATACATCCTAATTCTGTATTACCTTTCCCCAATCCAGTCTCTGTGGAGAGATGTAAGAGAAATAGCCCTTTGGTTCTCGCACAGGAATTTTCCTATTAAATAGGATTCAGGACTGTTCCTTCTCTGGAGTTGCACTACCAAGGAGTGGATGAGGGAAGGCCTGCTCAGGAGCCAGAACCAGTGCGGGGGATGAGGCCCTGTGAATGGATCTTCCAGGCCTTCTTCAGTTCTCCAGGGATGTTCATGGCTCAGACAGAAGGTAGAGGGTTTATGGGCAAGCCATAATCTCCAAATGGAATGACTGAGGAGAAATCCTGGAAGCAGGATCATACAGAGTTTGGCTGACCCTTGGCCCCATGGTGTCAATTGGGGTGTCATGGCTTAATAACCTTATAAATATACCTTTGGGGCATATCAGTAACTGGTACTCATTAATTATATGTGGGCTTCAAAAACCTCACAACTTTGCTTGGGAGCCATATTCATAGTTAATGAACATGTTATACCTTCAGAAATGAGGCTTGTTTTCTTGACCTTCTGGAGCTTAAATGAGCAAGATTTTCCATACTCTAGAAACAGAATTATCTCACACACTAATCTGAGACATCTACAGTTCTGCAAACCCTCTAAAACCATGTGTTCCAGCCTATAGCTAAAGGTACAGCTCCCATTATTCGACTTACATTTACCTATAGCAGGGATTGGCAACCTTTGGCACGCAGCTCACCAGGGTAAGCACCTGAGTGAGCCGGTTTGTTTACCTGCTGCGTCTGCAGGTTCGGCTGATCGCAGTTCCCACTGGCCGCAGTTCACTGCTCCAGGCCAATAGGTGCGGTGGGAAGCGACGGCCAGCTCATCCCTTGGCCCGCGCCACTTCCCGCAGCCCCCATTGGCCTGGGATGGCGAACTGCGGCCAGTAGGAGCTGCGATCAGCCAAACCTGTGGACGTGGCAGATAAACAAACTGGCCCGGCTTGCCAGGGGGCTTACCCTGGCGGGCCACGTGCCAAAGGTTGCCAATCCCTGACCTATAGAATGCTATAGAAAAACACATTCCAGGCTTCACTTATAAATATCAGCTGAAACAACTGTCAAATCCCCCTCCTAAAATTAATAGTTTCCATCCTAAAACCATTTCACCAGTCACAATGATTCCAGGGTCTTCACAAAGACTCCTATTTAGGTAAGGCCTACAGCTGGTTGAATGATGCCAAAAATATTTGTTAAATACATTATTCAGCAAAACAGGCCAAATTCAGTGAATAACATATCTGATGTATGAGGCCTCAATGCTGCAAATGTTTAAGCACATGCTTAACTTAAAAGTGTTTGCTGGATTGGGGTTTAATATTCAACCAGTTCTAATGAAGCCATCTGGTTGCATTACAAAATGTTGAACATAAGAACATTGTATGTAGGTCTGTGCAAAATACAGTTTAACTGAATTCAGTCTTTACTTATGAAACAACTGAATCACCTAGATATGTGATCACCTCACATTTCAGTTGATCCAGTGATGATATACTGATTTTAATTGGTTGAGTAAGGCAATTTAATGACTAGTTCATTTTGTGACAATTAATGATCTGTAACTGCCAAAGTATACTAGCCGTTGCTAACAGCACTGTCCACAGCACTGCTGCTTATCTTAGTTCAGTATTTATCTTTGCTACAGTATGTATTTCAGAATTTTTCTTATTTTTCATATTTATTTTTACTTTAAGTACCTTGATTTGCTTCCTGCTTAGCACTTGTGTCTTCTATCTTACTTACTGCCAGTTTTTTTTATTTGTAAATAGTTATCTTGTTTTTTGTTCTGCACACTTGCTTTTATATTAGCATTTCTCCTAGTTACTGAAATGTATCTTATTACACCATTTGTCTTAGGGCCAGGTCTTATTGTTAGCATTTGTGCTATTCTCATATGTTTATCTGTGTATGTTACATGTCTTTTATGTGATGCATGACCATTTTTTTATCAAATTTGTGGATAGCTGCAGAACATGTTCATGCATAATGTGGACAATATAAAAGTTTGGAGTGATGATTCCAAAGCTTTGCAAGGTTATTGCCCTTGGACCTGTCAGTATTGTCACTTTTCCTAAGTACATCTGCCAAACAGTACAATCATGCAGGATTTGTTCACACAAAACATGCACTGCAGTGGAGACATATTACTAGTAATGGATGAACTTTTTAAAAAATTAAGCTCTAGATAATATTTTATATTTCTATGATTTTCATCTGAGTTTAAGTAATTACCTGAACATATCAGAAATTTTTGGAACTATGCAAATTTCAGAAGCCAAAGCCCACCTAAAATTTAATATGACCTTTTACTCAGGCATTAATCTAAATGGCTGATGAAGCTTCTAGGTGAAAGTGTGAAGTTACTTGTCCAAGATCACACACTGAGTCACTAGCAGAGCCAGGATTAGGATGTAGGTCTCCTAACTGCCAGGCTAGTGTCACCATGCTCTCTGTCCTGTCTCCTCACTTTTAGCTCTTCTGTTGGTTCCGAAAGTCTATAGTTAATTTTGGAAATGGATCTTGAATCTTTTTAACAGTCAGCAGCAGTTGGAATCTATGAGGAGAGTTTTTCAATTATCTCAGTGAATAATTCATAGTAAATTATTCTGTTCCTGTCTGTGAATTGTCCGTGAGTAGCTTACAATGTTATCAAATTCATTTGAAATATTAAAGATCTGAAAAATATATGAAGATTCTTTGCAAATATCTGCTGGTCTTTCGGTTATTCAGGTTTGCAACATTCAGTTCTATACACCCATAAATCCTTTAGTAGAGTACTCACTAAAGTTAAACACAAAAAGGGTGAGATCACAATTTTTGTATTTATATAAATATTGAACTTTTTTTCTCAGATGTCTGCCCAGAATGGTGCGTGCAACTCTATCTGTTATGACTTCTGACTTGAGAACAGGTTCAGTTTAAAGAGGCTGCTGTAATGAATGACCACCCTGTAATTTCTGAGAAAAACTTCACTTAAGTTCTTGTTCTGTAATTTCCCTTATTCTACCAAAAAAAAAAAAAAAAAAAAATCGACAGTGATTCACTTTGAAAGTATTTGGTGGATCTTTGTTCACTAACAGACCTGCCAACTTTACAAACTCTAGGGGTTCAGAACCTTTTATGGGTCTGCTTGCAAAAATCCTAGTGTGGGGGGTATATATATATTTTTAAATAGTGCCTTTCATAATTCAGGGCAACTGCATTCCCCTCAGTGGTCCAGCAAGGATACCCACTCTCAGGCTACCAGGTCCCAAGTCTTTGCCTTTCTGGGTGGAGACCCATGGGTCACTCCCTTCTAACTGTGGTATTTCCAGGCTGCACAGTTCCTCATGTTCACTGTGTTATTCCCAGAAGACAGATTGCTTCCTCTTCAGAGACGGTTAACAGGTGTAAGTGCTACAGTTATAAGGCACTTGTAATGGGGTAGCATTCACCTCTCATGAGCATTCCCTGTCCAAATGTGTATGTCTCTCTGTCTGTGGTAGGTTTTCAATGACAGCTCTCTGTCTGAGTCACACAAAGCATTATGTGAAATACAAATCAAACCCCTTCCTGTAAACAGTCCAAAGGGATCTATCCACATATCCCTCAGTTGGCCTTTCTCTTCCTGTAGCCCTCCATGGGCTCAGCTTTTTACTTAGTTCAGCAGTCTTTAAATGGTCTTGACCCTGGTATTGATCTGTACCGACAGAGCTCCCTCCCTGGAGGCAATGTCTTCGCCCTCTCTGGGCCTTTCTGGCCCCAGCTCTTCAGCTCGGCCACTAAACAATTCAGTTCTCCTTTTGGGGTGCATCAAATTCCAGGCCATTTCCCCAGTGGCTAATGGGGGGGGGGGGGACTCGGGCCCACTTACAACTCTGGGTCCCAGGGACTCTATTGCTGGCAGCCATCTGCTGCATCCTTTTAACTACACTGTATTGCTGCTACGATTCCATGGGCCACTTCCCCGTGGATCCAGTACATTGTTCACCCATTCTCAGGGTTTTGCCCTGGTGGAGTCCCAGCAGCCAGCTAGGAATTCTTTCTTGCTCCCTTGGTCCCTGCCAGTGACAGCTCTGTCTGAGGTCCCCTCCCCCCCGCCCGCGCCAAGGGGATTCATCACAGCTTCAGTTTAGAACAAGCACTCAGTCTTATGGGGCCTTAGTAGGCCCAGTCCTTCTAACCCTTCCAAAAGAATTGGGGCCCTCCCTCGATCATGGGTCCTCTCCATTTGCTGGATCAGGAAGAAGACCATGAACCAATTTAAAACCAATCCAGATCTCCTTTCTGTGTCTGTTGGTCCCTGGAGAATCAAATCTGAATTAATACATGTGAACCCCTGCAGGGGCAGCAGCTTTTCTGGAGATGAAAATACATATAATTCCACAATCACACATACGCAATTGAAATTCTAATGCAATGGCCCCCAAAGATGTTAAACTTAGTTCAATACAGTTTAATTTAATTAAATAAAGTTCATTCAGGATATGGCAGGAAATTGTCAGTCTGTCAGTGCTCAGTATGTTTTATGTGCTTTCCAAACTCTCAAGAAAGGTAAGCCTTGCTTTGAGGAGCTCACAAGCCTCCTCTGCTTGGCTGCCCTTCCCCATTCCCCGGCCACTTGGGGATGGGAAGCCCAGCAGAGCTGCTGCATGTGCTGAGGAACAGCCTGTTCCCTCAGCATATGCTACAGGCAGCAGAGCCTCTTCCCCCTCAACCCTGCAGCAGAGGGCTGGAGTGCTCTTGAAATTCTCCAGCCTAGAGTTCTCAGTTCCTTTATAGCTCTGCAGCTCCTGCTGCTGCTGCTGCTGCTCCCTCCCTCCCTCCATCCAGGCTTGCCAGGGTAGAGAAGAGGCCCTCATAAGCTTCAGAGTTAGGAGTTGAAGAGGCATTTTTTTGAAATAGCTGTTTAATATGCATTCAAAGATTCCTGTATTGAGATCACAATTCAAGAATATATTTGATTATGCAAGTGCAGTGTCTGTGTTCTAGCATTTTAAAGGATTCCTTGCAAGAATTCCTTTTTGTAAAAGAAATACATAAAATAATTATTATAATATAATAATAAATAATAAAATACATTAATTTCTAATGTAAGAGTTTGAATTCCCATTTTTAGATATGGAATGAAATGGTTTCCCTGGATGTGGGGAACCAAACCTCCTGTGATGTCTGTAGCTTTGATTTTGGAAACTGGCTTTTGCAGGTATCAGAAGTGTAGGCTACAAGTTATCTTTCATGATTTAACACACCGTAGGCCTCCTATGCACTCATTTACTGCTATACATTCTTGTTGAATTGCGTTTCTGCAGTATGTTTCTCAGGTTACCCTTCCCTCCCTCTCCCCCCCCCCCTGCCCCTGGCCCCAGTGTGGATCATGCTTTTCTGTGGCAGGAAATCAAATTAAGGAAACATGGATTTAAAATATTTTAAGGATTTTCTCACAGGTAAAGTTTTCAGATGACACAAAATTGGGAACTGGTAAATAATGGAAAGGAAAGGTCAGTGTTTCAGAAAAAAACTGGATTCCTTGATCAACTGGGTGCAAGAAGACAATATGTATTTTAATACATCTAAAGGTCAAGTATACATTTAGTAACAATGAATGTAGGCCATACTCACAGGATGGGGGCATTATCCTGCGAAGCAGTGACTCTGAAAAAGATCTGGGAGTTGTGGTGTTTAATAGCTGAACGTGAGCTCCCAATGTGATGCAGTGACCACAAGAGCTAATGCAATCCTGGGATGCATAAACAAAGGAATCTTCTGTAGGGGAATAGCAATAAGTATCAAATATTTAACAATGGGCTCTTTACCCTAGCAGTGAAAGCTATCACACAGTCCAATGGCTCGGAGTTGAAGCTAGACAAATTTAGACTGTAAATAAGGCATACATTTTTAATGATGAGAGTAATTAACCTTTGGAAAAATTTGCAAAGGTCATGGAGGATTCTCCATCACTGATTTTTTTTTTTTTAATCAAGACTGGATTTTTTTTTCTAAAAAAAAATATATATATATATACACCTCTTTCTTACACTAAAGTTTCAGAAGTGCTCAATACCTAGCTGACCAATAGAGAACAATGAGAGCTTGTAGGTGGTGAACACTTTTGAAATCTGGCTACTAATCAGTGTGTTTAAAGTACCTCAGCTTCCTAAAGAGAAATCAATCATTAAGGTGGAAGACTATCTAGGCCTTGGCTACACTCGGGACTTCCCAGTGCTGCGCGAGTGTAGTCGCGCCGCCAGCGCTGCAAGAGCTCTCTCGCAGTGCTGTATGTACTCCACCTCTCCGAGGGGAATAGCTTGCAGTGCTACCAGCGAGCGTGCAGCGCTGCAGGCTCTGATTACACTGGTGCTTTACAGCGCTGTTCTCGCTGCGCTCGGGGGGGGGGGGCATTTTCACACCCCTGAGCGCAGCAAGTTGCAGTGCTGTACAGCGCCAGTGTAGCCAGGGCCCTAGTCTTTATCTTCCATCATCTTTAGGAAGCTAGATTTCTTAACCACCTACAAAACCACTATGCAGTTTCTTGGGTGATAAATCTATGTGTCTGCCAATCTTTAAACAGATGAAATGTGTCAAGATCCTCTGAAAATACCATTAGAGGGAGGCAATGTTTATGTAAATGACATCACAATGACAATGCTTTCCATTCCTGGAATTTCCATTTACAAAACAAAGGCAGCCCTTATAGGAATTATATCAACCCAAGTGTTTATTTATCATACCAGGCAAAATTATATGCCTCTTGCACAAGCATCAGAATAACACTATCAGTTTATCCTATATTCTTTGTGCGTCCACACAGAAATGTTTGTAGATATTCTATGGGATGCAAGCCTGTTCTAGTCAGCTTTAACCCCTCTAGAGCTTTATGGATAGTCTCAATATTGTCAAACAGAACATGTATGGTATTTCTTTATATTATGCATGACTTTCTGTGAATTGGGAAGTACCTGAAAAGCTATATCCCTTTGGAATTTGCCATGAAGATAATTCGAGGCTCCTCAGTATGTTTTGCCTGATGGAAAAATTCTAGAGAATTCAACAGGAATAAAAGGTGTGATTTTCAAAAGGACCTAAGGGATCTTTTGACAATTGCATCAGAAAACAAAAGAGTTCTGTAGAAATTATTCTAACTATACAAGTCAATAGATGATAGTGTAGTATCCTCTCAGTATACCTTTTTTTTTGTTTTGTTTTTGTTTTTTGACAATCCTACCACATTCTACATAGGGGGAAAGTGTCTATTAAATGCTAGAGGATGCTTCAAAAAACTTGTGAAAATACTTTAATATCTTTAAAATGTCAGAAGGTATTTTCCTTAGAGGTTGGGACTAGTAATCAAAGAGTTTATATTCATTTTTAATCTGCTCAAAGTGGATTTATTATTTTTCTGAATTGTTAATAATTCAAAGAGATTAAAACATATAAGAATGTTTATTATCATACCAAGAGCAAATATGTTGTTAATTACTTTAGAATAATATGGGAAAAGATTTTTATGCTCCATTAAGTGAGTCTTTATTATGCAGAAGTATTCTAATTTGCTAGACAACAAAATATCCTCTTGGCACAAAGTAATTATAATAGAAAAATTGATTTTAAAAATCATACTCATTTGAACATACCATATTTCAGATAAACACAATAAAGAATCATCGCTAGTCTCTAACTGTGCTTCTCATTACAGATCCCTGGAATTCTAATTTGTCTCATGAGCTACTTTGACGTTATCTATTTTAAAGCGAATCATTAACTAATCATGAAATCGAAGGGCATTGGAAAAGAAATCACCAATGGATACATTATCAATAGACTCCCACTTGCTGACTCATTTAAAATAATACTAAAACTAATCTGATGGATAAAGAAACAAAGTTATTTAATTGAGATTATTCATGCTTCATACCTGGCATATTCTAAAAAAATGCCCAAACAGGTATTTAGTTCATAATCAAAAAGTCAAATAAAAATGAAAATACTTCTGACACAGTAACACAAAACAATAATGGCATGTGAAATTCAGAAATCATTGTTTCTTAAAAAAAGTCAGTTATGAGTCACACAAAATGTATAAATTACCTTATATTACCAACCATAATTACAAAATACCTTGCAAAAAAAGTTAATCTATATTTCGTATAGAAGTGCATGTACAAACAAGCCAGCATTTAATACTGTTACACTTTCTCCTGGCTCTGTTTTTCTGTTTTCTGATTGGATTTCTAATTTTCAGTGGAGCAATGATTGCGTCGACACAGGGAAGATACTCGCCTTCCATAAAAGGGAGCAAGGAATAGCACCGGGAAGAGTCATACAGCCATAAAGACACATAAATATTTCATCAACTATTTTTCATATGCAGAATACAGGATTTCCATTACCTGATTTTAAATCATAGTTCCAATTTTGGACTGTCTGATCCAGTTTCCCCAATTCTTAAGGTTTGTACAGTTCTCCACTGATTACTGCCCCAAAGTATAAGAGCATTTCATTTTCCATCCCATGAACTGGGTCTCCTCATTTAATGTATCTAATCAGCAATTCATTTGTTTTGTCTGGTCTAAGAGAGATCATGATGATTGAAATTAAAGTACTGTGCTATGTGCACAGACTTCACTGAGTAGTACATAAACATCTGTATTTGAAGAAAAAAAAATTTTCAGTAGGGTATCCTGTAACGCTGTCTGCAGTGACTCAAGAGTGGGAGTACCAACCTCAGGGCAGGAATCAGGGCACAAGCACCAAATTGGTTGTGAGTTCTGCTTTAGATTTCACCAACCATTTTATCAAGTGGAAATTCCTCAGGCACTATAAAAACCTTAACATAACCTTAACCCCTTGGGTACTCCAAATAGTGCTGCCAACATTGTATTTCAAAAATATGAGACTGTTTTCTTAGCACCCGGCCAACCCCTCCTCCCAATATTATTATTAAAATAATAATAATATTTTATTATTATTAATAATAATAAGCATTACTCACCTACAATCACCAGGATATTTCTTGCTGCTTTTTGCAGCACTGAGCAGCTCCTAATTTTGTTGTACAAAGATGAAAAAATAAGAGATGTCCCTTGTAATAAGGGAGTGTTGGCAACCCTAACTCCAAACTATCTCACCATCCAGTTGAATGTACCTTTGTGATAGATGGTCCCTTACACGAAGAATCACAGCAATAATTCAGGTTACTCCCCATCCCAAATGATCAGTCACTTACCCCAGATCAATTGCACCTTGGATCTCACATCAAAGACAATGTGTTTAGCTAATCCTGTAATAAAATATATAAAGATTTATTAGATAAGAAAATGAAATTAAAGAGTTCTTTACAAGGTTAAAGCAAGTTAACATAGATACACAAATGAGTTACAACCCTAGGTATAAAAAAACCTTCAAGACCAGCAAGGTCTCTATGTCCTTTAGGGCAAAACAAGCTAAGCACCTGGGAATCTCTTGCTTATGCCTGAAAACACTTTGCCCCCCAGAGTTAAGCAACATAGAGATACCAAGTTCCCTTTGTTTGGGGGTTTTATTCCCCTCCTCCCATGTGCTCTGAGTTGTAAACTCAACTGATTGGAGGAGTCTATTTGCATGAGTCTACTTCACAGGCAGGAGGCAGAACAACAACATTATCTTTTGTCCTCTTGTTGATGGTACTTAGGGAAATTCCAGCTGCAATGTCCTACAATAGTTTCTCTGGTATCAATAGACCTTTCCTTTTGGAAAAGGCATTACACTTTCTGCTGACAATCAGCCCCTCACAGTAATTAATCTCTTTCCTCTGTCTTGTGATTTACACAGACACAGAAGTTCACAATACAACCTCTCAAATATTACCTTGCAATATAGGATGCAGCAGTTATAAGAGAGATTAATGCATGCAGCAACTCACAAGCATTCAACAAATTCTAAACACTGAACACATTCTTATAATTCTAATACCATTGATAACAATACTACCGCACAGGTGTGGCAGATTGAATCCAGCTATGTATTTGTCAGTGTTCACTTGAAACATGGGGTCTTAGCTTGATCTGGCACCTGGACTGCCAGCATCACTTATCCCTTAATAGATTTGTGATGAAAATTCTTGGAGTGCAAAAATGTGTTTCTGTCACTAAGGTCAATGCAGTGGGAGTAATAACCCTTAAGGCCATTGCTGTGATACACTTTAGCATATATACCCTATAGCAGGAGGCTTGGGGTCAAATCAGGAAAGCCTGAGATGCAGCTGAACCAGTGCATTTCCACTTCAGGGAGATGGAGGACTTGTGTAGCTTGTGCAATAGTTGGAGGATCCCTGCATACTGCTGAGCTCAGTTCTTAGAGGATCCCAATTATTTCCACACAGCCAAGCTTAGATGTAGGCCAGCATATCCACCACTATGTGGATCAACCAGCTATTGCCCCCGGAAGAGCAAAAGCAAAGAAAGTGCAGAGGTTACCATATCTATATCCTTAGGATTGCAAAGTAGCCTTGGAACAGACAGTTAACATGAGGTTGGGAGGTTAGAACTGTAAACAGATGGAACAATATAAGATGCTTGCTTCTCTGCTATTCTTCTATGCCACTTCATGGTTATATATTCTCTGAAAGAATCATGGAGTTCCATATGCTGTGTAGCAATTCCATCTGGTGAGATTTGTTCTTAATCCTCTGCTGTCTTCACCTCATGATCTAAATGGTTGACGCCTAAGCCTATGAAAATTGAAGAACTACTTCCATTGCAAAGCTGCTTTGTTGCTGCAGCTCTAGCATCATATAACCTGATGTGGTGTTAACTAAAGGGGTTGAATTAAGTACACCACTGCCTCAATATAATGCGACCCGATATAACAGGTATTCGGATATAACGCAGTAAAGCAGTGCTCTGGGGGGATGGGGCTGTGCATGCTGGTGGATCAAAGCAAGTTCAATATAATGCGGTTTCACCTATAACGCGGTAAGATTTTTTGGCTCCCGAGGACAGTGTTATATCGAGGTAGAGGTGTATTCACAATCTTTACTTGAAGGGTCCAGAATTTTTTTCCTTTCCAGCGTTGTATATATCCAAACTCTTTTTTTTTTGCTGGGACTGCCAAGCCAGTTGCCAATTGTGATGTGAATACAAGTCCATCACAAACTGTATTACAACCACCAATAAGTTTCATATACAGCACCAAAACCCTGTGCTGGTCTTGAATATGCTACAGCAACAAGAAGCCTTCAGATTCCATCTCATAGAACCACAGAAATATAGGGCTGGAAGGGATCACGAGAAGTCTACAAGTCCAGCCTCCTGCCCTCAGATTCCTTGAGCCATCCAGTCTGCTCTTCTGTGATCTGCTTTATCACCTTTATAATAATTCTTACACCACATCATCCTCTTAAAAATAAATACTTTTAAAATACATCTCCTTGAACTGGAGTCTGAAAGGAGGTTTTAGTGGTATAGAAATGAAGATGTCCTCTTCAATACACAAGATTATTTTATACTATAATTTAGGGTAACTTTATTTGTTTTAGTACCTAATTTTTCTTTTTTTGATCCACAGAGCATTCAGAGAACTCTTTACAAAGAACAACATCCATCATTTTACAACAATGCAATGGAAAGTCATGATATCCATAACAAGGGAGTATTACGAGGAAAACACTGTAACATCAGTGATCAATCAATACAAATGCCAGTCACAAAGACTGATGAGCTTCAATGGCTATGATTTTTAGAAGCTGGTTTTCTTAATCTATTAAACCTGAATTTTTAAAATATAGCAATAATTCTAGAGTAGACATCAAGGATCTGAAGCAATGATTATTTACAATTCCAGGTCTAGGAAACATTTTAACTGTCTTCATTTTCTTTAATATTGGATAAGCTGCAGGATATATTAATTTGTAAAGCTGCCAGGTGGGTGTGCTTTTAAAGGTCAGATTCTGAACCCTTGGAAGAAAATACCTACTGATTCTTTATTTATAACACGTGTATAGATATATTGAATGTACAAAAGTAATTAGTATAGACCTTATTTGATTTATGTTTATATTATGAATCCTCAGCGCAATATCATTGGCACAATAGCACAATAGAAATAGCAGGTGTTGCCAAGCCTGCCACACCTCTCTATGCCTTGAGAATTGCACAAAAAGAATTAAAGTAACATTTGATAATATTCTGTTGGAGCGTGTTAGTGGCTGCCAGCAAGCACTTCTTTGATCTATGAGCAATCACAGAATTTGTTTAAGCTGATGACATGCTAGCCATCTTTCTTTCAGGTTAAATGAGGGAAATATTAAATACAAATGTTTCAAGATTGCAGAAACAATAAAAAACACCTCCCAAGGCACTGGACTGCATGGGAATGCCTGAGCAACAACAAATGCAGAGAGAATAACAGAGGTTTCCTTGGGACTGGTTTCAAACTCAGGGGCTTGGGTACTGATTGGTGCAGTTGTGTGATGGTGGGGAGCAGAAAGGACCAAAAAGCCAGGAGAAATCTAGGAGACATCCAGGGAAGTACTGGTGACTGTGGCCCTGGGAGGAAGCTGAAAGGTAGGTTCTTTTGCACACACCAATGGCTTGAGAGCAGGCTTGGCTTTCTGAACATGGATACTTCCTACTTTGTTAGAAAAAAACAGAATGTTGTGTATATTCCTTGTAAATGGACAGGATTGCACTAAATGTAAACATGCCTCATATAATCAGTTTCTCCTCCTAATAGTAACAACCCAAAAAAGATCAGAATATTGGCTAATATCTTGGGCTAAGGGGCAACAATATTAATTTGGCAAAGTAAATCCTATGAAGTCTTGCTACCAATTAAACCCTGTCTTTCTATGACTAGAAAGGAAGCTAAAACTACATGGGTATCATTTAGGGACATAGGAACAGCCAAACTAGAGGTCCATCTAACATTTAATCTCCAAAAGAGACCAGTACCAGATACTTCAGAGAAAAGCAAGAATCTCTGTCAATAATGGAATAACCTGCCCCAAGAGTAAGTTAATTCCTAATATGACACTAATGTAAGCATAGATGTTTCCTTTCAATGCTGGAATCATTTAGGCATAGAGCTTATTGACTCAAAGGTGTAGCCAATTCTTTGACTACATTTGCAGTTCATTCTTAAAAATGTTCAAGGGACCAAATAACCAAACTTAGCCAAATTTATTATCTAAGGACAAAGCAGTGCAATATGAAAAAGAGACCTATATATCCTCCTTCCGGGAAGCAAATTCTTGCATCATGTTCACCTTACAAAAAAGGAGTGCTTCAACGATATGCGTTTCAGCATACAGCTGTATTATAGGATGATTTTAGAAATTACAACCCCCTTTGCACAGTCCAAAATCCAATCCACCATTGTGTACCAGTTCCTTAACTTGTTTTACTGTTCACAAAAGATGTTGATACATTGGAGAGAGTTCAGAGAAGAGCCACGGGAGTAATTAAAGATTAGAAAACAAAATGCCTTTCAGTGGTAGTAGACTCAAGGAGCTCAATCTATTTAGCTTTACAAAAAAGAAGGGTAAGGGGTGACTTGTGTAGCCTGTTAATCATATTGATTTCTTAAGCATTCCCAGTTATCTCTTTGAGTGTTTACAGGTTCTTGTCCCAAGATCAGGCCCAGTATTATTAAAATTACTATATAATTGGGAACCCTGATTTGCACAGTTGCAACACTCATGCTATAGGAACTCTTCTGTATTTACAAATAGTTTATTAATACATTTAGCACCATCACAAACACAAACAATCACAAACACTTTAACTCAGTAAGGTAGCTAGAGATAATACAGAATGTATATCTAAACATCCATACTCACACTATCCCTTGAAGAACAACATGAAATGTTAGCCATTATATTCCTCATCAGCATCACCTTCCTCATCTTCACCAGTGACCATCATCCTAGCACAGTGGTCGGCAACCTTTCAGAAGTGGTCTGCCGAGTCTTCATTTATTCACTCTAATTTAAGGTTTTGCGTGCCAGTAATACATTTTAATGTTTTTAGAACGTTTCTTTCTATAAGTCTGTAATATATAACTAAACTATTGTTGTATGTAAAGTAAATAAGGTTTTTAAAATGTTTAAGACTCTTCATTTAAAATTAAATTCAAATGCAGAGCCTCCCGGACCGGTGGCCAGGACCTGGGCAGTGTGAGGGCCACTGAAAATCAGCTTGCGTGCTACCTTTGGCACGCATGCCATAGGTTGCCTACCCCTGTCCTTGCACCTCCCAATGGTGATATCTCTCTCTCCCACTGTCCACAGGCTGGGATGTAACTTTTATAATATGTTACACTGATGCCACTATGTCTAATGCATATTCAGTAAGGGTATTTCCCTTTTCCTTATTTGCATTTCCTCAATCTACTAATGTTGATGTGTCCTTCTTCTATAGGATAGTATATTAATGATTTCAACTTATTATCATATACATCAATGCATTGCCATGGCACTCTTGCAGTTGGATGTTCTTTTCAAAACTTTCCAAAAGTTGGTGTTAGCTCATGTTTCTGTGGTTGGCTGGTGTTATTTTGGACAAGATTCCCCCTTACACTCTATTTCCAGTGTCTCAAAATCTTGAGGTTACTACTGAGCCATTCATTTGTGCCAAAGTTCCTTAGACCACAAACCTCATGCTAACTGCTCATGCTAATGTCTTACAGGACACAGACCTGTAGGATCCTTGCATTACAGCTTAATATAATAATATTGATAAACTTGAGATAATAAAGGCAAGACAATTAATATAATGAAGACAATCTATCCCCATGGGTTACATTTGATTACAGTCTATAAGCATCTACATGGGGAACAAATATTTAATAATAGGCTCTTCAACCAAGGAGTGAAAATTATAACACAATCCAATGGCTGAAAACTGAATCTAGACAAATTCAAATTGGAAATAAGGAGTAAATTTTTAACAGCAAGAGTAATTAACCATTTAAACAACTTATAGTGGGTCATGGTGGATTCCTCATCACTGACAATTTTTAAATCAAGATTGGGTGTTCTTCTAAAAGATGTTTTAGGAGATATTTTTAGAAGTTCTATGGCCTGTCTTATACTGGAAGTTGGACTAGATGATCACAATTATCCCTTCTGGCCTTGGAATCTATGAGTCTATGAACCTTCTTTATCTTTATTTTGGATACTAGCAGTCCAGGTACTATTCCATGGAGGTACATCCCTATCCCTTCCCATATCTCATTTTGAATACTATATTCCAAGTATTGATGAGCCATGGAAGTATTCCCTATCTGTTATTGGTACAAAGTATACATGCATCTTTACTTTGACAAGTTTCCTAATGTTAAAACTGATTAGGTTTTCAAAGTGTTGTGGGATATCTGACATGGGTAAATAGAATTGTGGGAATATTACTGCTACCCTCCACAGGAAGGTGTTAGCTTCTAATTTACATATCAGATGATCCATAAAATTTCGAGGCTAAATTCAATTAACTGATAAATCCAGATTTTTGCCTGCTCCCATACGGTTAAAAGCTACAAGTAACATCCCAACACTTATAATGCATATAATGCATATTACTGTGCTGTATTCTGCACATAGCATATACGTATTGGCCTTCATGAAGGGGTGGTAGTTCAGAGCAGTCAATTCAGAGTTGAACTTATATGTTCATTCTATAAACAATACCCCCCTATCACTTCTCCTCTAGTTCAGAAACTCTGGTCTAAAGATAATGCCTTTGATCTATAGGGTTATAGAGGCCTCTTGCATGCAGAGCTGGCTCCAGGCACCAGCTCAGCAAGCAGGTGCTTGGGGCAGCCAATGGAGACGGGCGGCATGTCCGGCTCTTCGGCGGCAATTCGGCGGCGGGTCCCTCACTCCCTCATGGAGCGAAGGACTTGCTGCCGAAGAATGAAGCGATGGCAGCAGAGCTGCCGCTGAAGTGCCGCAGATCGCGATCACGGCTTCTTTTTTTTTTTTTTTTTTTTTTTTGCTGCTTGGGGCGGCAAAAACCTTAGAGCCGGCCCTGCTTGCATGGAGTGTATTAGGACAAAGGGAAGAAAATACACACATTCTGCACTTTAGCCAGTAAACTGGGTAGTTCCCACCCTGATTAATCTGTTGCTAGACTTTCACCTTCATTGATTCTAACAGCATTTTTTTTCTGTAGTTGGGTATTAGGTTGATCTAATTTTATCTTAAGTTATAAATAGAAATTAATGACTCTTTATTTGCTCATATAATTTATTTAATATATTTGTATTTTTTGTCCACTAAAAACTAATTAAACAGCCTACTCCCCACTTGCTTAATTCCTACCCAGTATAAATTTTCACTGTGCCTTTCTGGGTAAGCTCCTCTTATTAAAAGGGATGAAATGAAAAACCATGGCAAGTCACTTACACATTTCAATAATATGGGAACTGGCAGAAATCTGGATTAAGAAGTAAATTTAGCCCAGATGTTTTATTGATCATCTGTGCTGTAAATTAAAAACTGTCTCCTACCAGTGGGTGGTAGTGGTAATCTGTTTTTCTATATGACACATTATTTTCTTTTTAATTTATAAAATAAAGAGAAACTTCTCTTTCACTGACTTTTCCATACAGTATCTCATCCTCACATATCTGGGCATAACAAAAGCAGTCCATCTTAGAGTGGAGAACTTTTCTTATCTTGTGTTATGTAATTTTAATGATTGACAATTCTAACATTTATTATTTTCTCTGTTAGGATCTTATAAAATGTGTAGTTAAACAAAACAACAACAACAAAAGCAATATGTACAGTATCACAGAACTGGAAGATGTTTTTTTAAGTTTCCTCATATAGTTCCCCCGCCCCTTCCAATCTGTGCCATTACAGTCCCAAACACAGAATATGAGGTCACTTTGTGGCACATGTGTAATATGGACTTAGTTGAAATTATTAATTTCACTTGTACCCTTAGTCAGACATGAGCTAAAGTCTTTAGCGCTAGTGTGATAACCTACTGTGCCAGCTAAATAATCAGTTTTTAAACATTTAATGGAGCATTTTCATTGTGACTGATCATGCATTGTTTACAATCATGAAGCATTCAGCTCCACAGATCAGGACACACCAACTCAAAACGTCACCAGACCCTGTCAGAACAGATGCAAAATCTGTAGCTGTATCTCCAGAGTTATGATGATGAATACCTCCCACAACACACCTTTCAAGATCCATGGATCCTTCTTCACATAACTGGCACAACATGTAGTGTTTGTCATTCAGTGTATAAAATACCACAACAATTAAGTGGTTGAAACCAAACACTGCTCTCAAATGAATTCACACAGAAAAATGATAAAAGACAAAAACACCCTATCACCCATGGGCAAATAGTCACTCCATATCTGACCTCTCAGCCCTTATCCTAAAAGGAAACCTGCACAACACCTTCAAAAGATGAGTTGGGAGCTTAAATTCATAACTTAGACACTAAAAATCATGGACTCAGTGGAGACACTAGTTTTATGTCTCATTACAACAATCTGTAACCCACTAACTCTCCTTTGTCCTATGACTGCAGTGGTGTTAATTGTCCACTTTATCTTGAATGGTTCCTTGCGGCATATGTTAATTCCTTATGCTTAATAATACACTAATAGTAAATAATTAATGTAATAGGCTGCAGATTTAAAACAAACAAAATGAAGTTTAATCGGCAACAAGTCTAAAACAAACAAAAGTAATTATTTATTCACACAATGCACAGTCAATCTGTGGAACTCTTTGCCAAAGGATGTTGTGAAAGCCAAGACTATAACAGGGTTTAAAAAAGAACTAGATAAATTCATGGAGGATAGCTCCATCAATGGCTATTAGCCAGGATTGGCAGGGATGGTATCCTACCCTCTGTTTGCCAGAAGCTGGGAATGAGCGACAGGGGATGTATCACTTGATGATTACCTGTCCTGTTCAAGCCCTATGTGTCACCCAGCATTGGCCACTGTCAGAAGAAAGGATACTGGGTTAGATGAACCTTTGGTCTGATCCAATATGGCCATTCTTATGGTCTTATGTATTCCACCTTGTATTTTGTTGTGACTCTATGATCACCTTTGCCATATCTGAACAAGAACTCTCTGTAGTTTGAAGGGTTTTGTTTTTCAACAAAATAAGTTGGTCCAATAAAAGAAATTACTCACCTTTTCTCACTCATATCATTGGACCAAAATGCCTACAACAATACTTGAAAACAACAAATTAATATATCTGTTTGGGGCAGCAGGAGTTTGTGTGGTTGTGAAAAGGAGCAGAGACAATGCATTCACAAGGATGTTCCCTTCATTCTACGGACTCCTCAAATCAACATTGATATCAAGGAATGCACAAATTATGGATGTGGAGCTCCTGGCTTCTTCTGTCCAGAATGTTGCCCTTTGTGGTTACATCCTTGAAGTATAGATACATCTGGTCAAATAATGCAAACCATAGTGAACTAATATGTTCACTAATAAAAAGGCAGTGAGACAATAGGTGCATTGTTATTTGTGGGGCACTATACTTGATTTTTCATGGTTATGTAGATGACCACGAGATATAAAAATAAATATGAGTTCTGGAAGTCTTACAAAAGTTAGCACAAATAATTATTTGTCTAAAGATTTGTACCATATGGGTGGTGTTCATAGTTAACTATATTTATCATCTCCCATTCATGGTGATCCAATCTGGGAGCAGAAAACAATACCATGTAAGATGAGCAATCATACATCACAAATAACAAATAGTGAATTGTCAAAGTGAACATCAGTGAACAACTTACAGGCAAATACATATGAATAATTAATACATTCATAAACTCAGGATTGGTTTGCAAACAATTCACAAAAAGAAAAATGGGCTAAATTTGCAATGAATATTATTTACAATGAATAATTCAATTGATGCAACTTGTAGATAGTTTTAATGACACTTCCTAGTGGTTTCTTTACCATGCTATGCATATGTAATCCTTATAATCTTTCCTTAGAAATCAGTTCCTTCAGTCCAACCCTTACAGAAAAGTCCTCTGATTCCTATACTGACACTACAAAGCTCATTCCAATTGTAACCTTGCATTCAACTTCTAGATGAATTAGCCTACTATATTAAAGATAATTTGCTTTCTAAGGAATTATGTTATATAATATTTAAAAATGCTATCTTTTGTTTTCATTTGCAATGCAAGACTAGCAGACATGAGTGAAGCAATTTCTTTCTGGCATTCATTTCATATTGTAAAACAGTGGACGAAATAGACTAATGTTAATGTACCCAGAGAACAAAGAGCTCCTGATCTGGTTTAGAAATGTCATTCTGCACTTTGCCAGAAATATCCTTAATAATAAAATTTAAAATTTATTTTACAGATGTTCAATTTAAGAAAATAAAAAGTTGAGGTAGCTAAGTACAGTCTACATGCCATAGTTTTAATCCAGAATCTCACCTAATCCTTTCTTTTCTTCAAAATTGAGTAAAAATATTCTGTAGATTAAAGAAAGGATATGTAATATAATATTTTTTACTTGTATATTGACTAAAGATGAGTTCAGTTGCCTGCCTCCAAAGTGACCAAGAGTTGTTTTGGTCCTCTGCTCAAATTCAAGATGTGCATCTTCAGTCTTGCCTTCTCTAATATAAATACTTAGCAGTGTAAACGTTAAAGATAAGCAAAAAAAATTCTACCATACCAAAAAACTTCACTGAACACAGAATTGTCCCCAGGGAGAGGATGAGACAAACAACAAACACACAACTGATGTTAGTCACATTTCTAAATGCACTAATAGAAGATGCTCAGACAGTACGGTGATGAGGGTGGATTAAGAACCTGTATAGAATTACACACGCACACAACTATGTTAAAAGAACATTATTAAGATTTCAAAGTGAAGCACTCAAAAGTTAGGAAATGCCAGAGTTAAGGTCGCCTGTGCAACTTTATTATGGCTCCCTTGCATGTATGCATTATGATACAGACACAACCCTGTCTCATGCCCAATTTAAGACAAGTAGGACCTGATTTTTCAGAGTATTCAGCATGACATAGCAGCACTTTACATGGCTCCCATTGACTTCAGTTGAAATTGAATGCTTAGCACTTTGGAAAATCAGACCCCAGGATATCAAGTCAAGCACCCCAAAAATGAGAAGTTTGGTTTAAGTGACTCAACTATCATTACCTAGGAAATGTGGAAGAGGCAGGGATAGAATCCAATTGTCCAGGGCAGCATTCTACTGCTTTACCCATGAGAACCTCCTTTCTCTTCCTGAAGGGCTGAATTAATGAAACTGGAGGCCCCCTTTTCAGGAACATGGCATCAATGAAGCAAAAAAGTACCTAGCTTATGGCAATCAACAAATCACGTATATTATTGCATAAATATGAATAGAAAATCAAAGACAATGAACCTGTTATGTAGTGCCTCAATAAACATAAAAACATAAAATATTAAGATTGAAATGAAATGCTGTGTGTTTAAATTGGCATCCTGAGAGCTTTAAGTGTTGCACATTCAGATATTGTATCTTCAATATCTGAGCAACCAAAGTAAATCCCATTCAACTGATATGATAGCAAGAACATTCAGCTTTGTTTCTACTATAGTTCACCAAATACAATTTTTTATTAAGGCTAACATAGAGAATGATTCCTCTGCTTCACAGTTGGCAATGGGTACAGTCAAATACAATGTCAATGTAATGAAAGCATTCAGGAAGATATTACTCATCTCTTTGTCATGCAAAAATCTGATGATTCCAATAGCATTCTTATCCTACATGTACCAGAATCTTATAAATGCTGAAAATTGATATATTTTGGCAAAAAGCTCAGGCTCTAGATCATTTGGGTAAGTATGAAGTAATAATTGAGTGCATGCTTTCATTTCCTCTTCACTTTGTACTTGATTAAGAGAAGTAGGGAAGCCAAATTGTGTGGATAGTTCAGCATAATGTTCACTTCTTTTTAGTTCCAGACTTAGCTTGTCAGGGATAACATAAAAGAACTCAAGCATGAATTTCCTTCTTTCTCAAAATATAGTGTCACTTTTGCCATCTGGAAATGTTTGCTTTACATTAAAGTGCATTGTTTTTTTTTTTTTTCATGGTAGGATTCATCAACATCACTTCCCAGCTTTTGTTCTTGATCCTCAAAATCTTCAAATTGAGACCATAAGTTTGTGAGAAACTCTTGCAAAGAAGTCAGCAAATTAGCAATAATGGCAAGATCCAGATTGGTCTTTTTGAAGTTTTGCACTAGTTTTGTCAGACCTTTCTAGTATCACCCTCCATCAGATACAAACAAATACAGTTTCTCATTAGTACATTTTCTTGTAGAATTTACTTGTAGAATGATTGGGCTTTCCTTCAAGTTTCACCATTTTCCTTGGTTTTGTCCATTGTTTCTTTCAAATAATGTTGAATGCCTTCTGTGACAAAGTTCCTCCTCTATCTTGGTGGGTCCTGTGCTTATTGGCGGATTTTCTTGCCTCAGAGATTCACCATGTGGGTTGGGGAACAGCCCAGAGCCCTTCCCCTCTGGAAGAACCCACAGTCCAGGTCAATTGGGAAGTTTGGGGGGAACCCGGGCCCGCTCTCTACTCCGGGTTCCAACCTAAAGCCCTGTAGACTGCAGCTGTCTATAGTGCCTCCTGTAACAGCTGCATGACAGCTACAACTCCCTGGGTTACTTTCCCATGGTCTCCTCCAAACGCCTTTCTTATTCTCACCACAGGACCTTCCTCCTGGTGTCTGATAACGCTTGTGCTCCTCAGTCCTCCAGCATCACACCCTCTGACTCTCCGCCTCTTGCTCCCAGCTCCTCACACTCACACTACAAACTGAAGTGAGCTCCTTTTTAAAACCCAGGTGCCCTGATTAGCCTGCCTTAATTGATTCTGGCCGCTTCTTCTTAATTGGCTCCAGATGTCCTAATTAGCCTGCCTGCCTTATCTGGTTGTAGCAGATTCCTGATTACTCTAGTGCAGCCCCTGCTTTGGTCACTCAGGGAACAGAAAACTACTCATCCAGTGACCAGTATATTTGCTCTCTACCAGACTCCTGTACCCCACTGGTCTGGGTCTGTCACACTTCATAGATCACTACAATTGTTTTACAAGATTCAGCATAATAGGACAATATCATATCTGACAAGGTTTTTAGGATAAGGAGAGTTCCTTGGTCACTCTTTGTAAGATTATTGCACAGAAACTGCCAGAATGGGCAGAAACTGCCAGAAACTGGGCAATGCCACAAAAAAACACAACACAATAAAACAAACAAAAAGTTTCTGAACAAAATTGAAAAAGTTTATGGTTTCCATGCAAGAATCAGTTCTGCAAGTTCCAGCTAAGTTCAGAGAATGAGCTGTGCATGGCATGTACAAAACTAGTGGATTTAGTTCTTGTTCTGAGCTTCAACACCTTCATATTTTCCAGACATGTTACTTGCGTTATTGTATGACTGACCTCTGCAGTATTCAATAGCAATGTTATTTATGTACAATAAAGACATCCTGGTCTGAAGACTTATTTGTCGTTGTGGCTTTCAATTGATATAAATCCAGAAAAATGCTCATATATGGTGCCACATAAGCAGTGTCATAAAATGGCAGATAAGTGACCAATATGAGTGAAATCAAGAGTTGAATCTACTATCAAAAAGCAGTATTTTGCCTCTTTGATTTCAGTCACAATGAATTCCAAAACCTTGTATCCTATTCGCCCATCACATATTGTTTTTGACATTTGGGCGACATTTCACTTTGTTTCTGTCATGTTCCTGTACCAGATATGGACTTGCAGAGCTTGCTTATACATACCAGAGGTGTTCATCATGAGATCCTTTAATGCTCCCCCAGGGTCAGATCCCTCCCCCGTCCCCTCCCCCCCCGCATTACCCCTGTCTGCCCCACCCCCCAGGAGCCAGGGCCAGGAGAGGGACCATGGCTCCCGGGGAAGGGGGAACTGCAGACAGAGGTAAGAGGGCCGAGGCTGGGGGCAGGGCCAGGGGTCAAGGCTGGGAGTGGGGAGTAGAGCTCTGGCCAGGCCACGGCCAGGGGCCAGGAGCTGGACAGGACCTGGAGCTGTGGCTGTGGCTGGGAGCAGAATGGGGCTGGCTGGTGCTCTGGAGCAGAGCTGGGGACAGAGTGTGTCTGGCTGGCGCTCCCTCTCGGCTGGCGCTCCCTCCCCAGCCTTGCCAAGCACCCCAAACATTCCTCTGTGCCCCCAGCACACCTCACATTTCGGGGACCTCTACAGTTTCCATAGCATTTAATAAACTAACTTAGAAATACCTCAAATTCAGTGATGGCTTAAAGAATACCTACCTGACTTCTGTTTTGACAAGACCTGATAATTTCCTCCCTTCCTTTAAATACTATACCACGTTCAGAGGATAGCTTATCAACTGTCACAATACGCCTTAAAACTTCCTTCCAGTAAGCAGTTTGCATTAGAAGCAGCTATACCATCTCCGTGTTGATGTAATTCTTGCCTTGTGAAGCTGTTAGCCATACAACTTTGGCATTGCAATGTTTCACACTGTTTTCATGAGAGCAAGTCATCTCCTGTGCTTTTTTTCAGTCAGAAAAGCCTGGGGTTCTGAAGGTGCTAAGATTGTTAGGCCATTTCCACACAAAACAGAACACTGCTCCTGTGGACTTAGAATACATTAACCAATGCTTCTGATAATGCTTTCTGTTTGGTAGTTTTCATTCAAAAAGAAGAAGTGAGAGATACAGTTTATGAAATCTGCTGTAAATTTGTCATTGTGATTCTGAAAATAGAGCAGACCTTTCTCGATACACGGAGTGTCAAACTCTTCTGTTATCAAAGAAGGTAATTTAGCTGGATCTTGTTTGATGCTCAAGGCAACATTATCCCCTTTATCACTACTATTCTCTCCATCTTCTATTTGGACAGATGGTAGGAAAGTGGGTCATCTCTTTCATCATCACTTTTGTCCTGGATTTGGAACACTTACCTTTTCTTCTACCCTCTCCTGAGGGAACAGGTTCATATCCCTATCTTCAGTTTGATCATCATTTTCTGAGAAAAATGGTCCAGCATCTTTGGAAGATGATTTTGAAACAGCACTGAAACAGCATAGAAATAGTAAGTCTGGGTAATTTGCTTAAAGTTTTCTCTCTTTCTAATTTAGCTTTCCTCTTCTCCACTCCATTTGGAAAATGCCGACCAGAAATCTCATGGATGTGAGGTTAAAACAATACTAAAGAAGTACTGTGCAGTTCCTTTCATTATAGCCGGCAACCTGTGATTATAACCACAAATTTGCACCCCGTCACCAGCTACTGAAAGGCTGAAAAATATGAATTAAACTTTAACTGTGAAAGCTTAAGAAACTGTTACAAAAATCAGGGTCAACAGAGGGCATACATGATGTCTTGTTCTTTTATTTTCAGTGTTAGTAGGAATATGATCAAAACCTCCCTTGTACATAGTATACAGTTCAAGGATTGGAGGCCCCCCAGAAAACAAAGGCCCAGGGATGCAGCCTCTTTAACCTCCCCATTAATCCAGCACTTTCAATTTCTGCAACAAATGAAGCAAGGTGCTACGGACAACAATCTCCTTTAGTACAGAACCCTGATTCATCCCAAGAGCATTTCCATCTTATTCACCGAATGAGTCAGGAGTCCAAAGGAAAAAATAGCATATGATCGCTAGAGCACATCCGAAAGTTTTTCATAGAAACATGTCAATTTTAATGAAATTTTATTTTGAAAACCAAAACAAATAAACTGATAAGGCAAAAGATTTAATACATTTTCTTCAAACTTTGCAAAAAAAAAAAACCCACTCGGCTTTGCCTTCAGAATAGGTCTGGGTATTATTAGGCCAAACCAGTTTTCCAGGCTAAAGTTTTAAGAGAGTTAAAAATAAAGCTTTATCGTAGAAGTTAGATACAACCTTAATTACAGAGATTCCCACTTTCCATAATAAAGACAATACAGAGCAGGAACAATTTGCAGCTTCTCATTTATTAAGAATTCTGATATCAAAGACAGGTTTTTCTTCTGCTCTGAAGAAATATGATGTAGTCAATGGGACTCAGAGGGAAAAATGGCATCTAACTGAATTACTGGGACCATATCCTACGACACACTGGGTACATGTGGCTTTAAAACTAGTCTTAATCAAACAAGATGTACTTAATTTCATATTTCTTGGAAATCAATGTTTAAGTTTCAAGACTTCTTTTTTCCATGATGTTCATGATCCTAAATGTCTATAATCTACAGTTGAATTGCAAGGAGTTGAATACTGATGTTTCTGATTTTATTAGGAGACTGAGATGAGCCCTTGCAAAATGTCTGATATAAGCCTGATAAATTATTTAAGCAGGGAAAGGATCCCAACATCTGTAATTTTACTCTTCTCTTCTCTGTATGCTTCTGCTTGGCTGTTTCTTTTAATATTTTTAATGTCACTATGGCTAATTACCATTTTCTTGTAGGTCTCGTTCTGTGGTTAGCATGCTACCAGTTTTTACATACAAGAAGAACTATTTTGTGATCCTCTGATTATCCTCTCTCCAGATTTCTCTTAGTACCTACTTTTTTTTTAATATATTTGGAAAGTAATTGCTAACTCCTGGGGTCTCTCTCAATTGATCCCTCCAGAGCTGTGATTCAACTTTCTCCCAATCAGTATGGTGGTGTGCATGCATTACTGCGTTGTTCAGACATTTTGTCCAAAAATCAGTTTAAATGCTGCCATAGACAGCAACTAGTTTTCTGTTTAAGCTTTGCTCTCTAAAAGTCCTCTACTTTTCCAATTTCCCTGGCGTTATTGTATTGCTGTGAAATTACTTTCCAGTGAACCCCCTCCCAAATTCCAATTATAAGTATCCTCAAACAACAGTTCCTGAAGGCAGAAAGACCGTGTCTGAAGATGAAATAAGCTCTGTGACTGAACCCCAACACCACTTCCAGCTTTAAACCCCAGATGATTTTATATGGGTCCATGCAATAGGGCAGAAAAAGCATGGAATACCTCAGAACAATTGCTAAGCAGAATGTTTCATCCAACTAACATTCCAGGGTGATATGGCTTCTATATTTCACTTATGTTTAAACCTCAACAAGTGGTTCTGTTAGCCAGTGACTCTCTTGCCATGTATCTCTCTTCTCCCACTAAATATTGAGCAATATTGTGATAAACAACAACATCCTGTGCATTAGTAGTAGGCTGTAGGTACATACCTCTGGTTCTTTATGATACATGAAGTAGAAAGTAGGGTGCCTTTAGCCATCCAAGAAGTGCACAAAAACTGCTACTTTTTACTCCTTTGGATTCTCATTCTCTTTTCACCTTCGACCTCCCACTATTTCTATTCATCCCCTATTACCAAACCTATGTCCATTATCTATGTCCATTCTCCCTCTCATTTAACATAATGGGTATAGAGAGGTTTTTTATTTGTGTCTGTGATGAAGTCACAGCCTTGCACTGTTGGAATCTGGGAGATGGTTGTAATATCAAAAAGGCACAACCAGCCCATCACGCTACGGCATTGGACTATCAGTGTCCCTAGTGAGACTCTTATTATACTTAGTACTTTTGATCCATAGAGCTCCACTTTTACAAGTGAAGCATATGAAGTACAGTGTGGATAAGCAACACGCCCAGTGTGAGAGTGAATCAATGCAAACCAACAATAGAGTTTAGTCATGTATTATGCCAGTACTCCAGTCTATTACACACTGGACCACATTGCCTCTCTAAAAAAGGTAATCTTAATGAAAGTCTGAATACATTTTGAGATGAATTCCTAAAGCACGGTAATAGGTGAGTGCAAGTAAACTAAGCAGTTAACTGGATAATATTAAAAATAGGATGGCCCTGAATTCTCTAATAGTTTTTTGGGGAAACAAACAAGCAAAACCTGCTGAGTTATTATTTTATTATAATTGTTTGAGGGCCTGATTTAGTGGGAGACATTCCATTTATTACAGTGGGCTTTGGATCAAGACTATTTTTGCACAGCTCCCACTTCTTATTATTTTATTTTAAAATATTGCACATGTGAGATAACAATAAAAGTAGATTTCAAAATAAATACTTTTTTCTGTATTCTTAATGGAAAAATATCCTCTCTTAAAAATGTATTGCTTGTATGTCACCGTCAGAACCCACCTCTTGGCACTTTCATTCCTATGCGATTAAATTGTTGAACCAACAGACACAGAGGTCATCAGGTTTCAAGGTCAGAATAAAAAAATTATATTTGATACAGAAAATACAACATTTTGCATTATGTCATGAAAGAAACACCACACTTACATCAGTACAATCCTCTTGTGTAAACATAATTATGCTAAAAATATTGATTTTTATATTACAAATACTAAATTGTAATTGGAAATCATATATTGAATATTTTATTTAAATATGCCCAATACATTGTTTAATATACTGTCTGATGAATCAAAATCTCTCCCCTGACAAAACTAATTTTCTGCTACATATAGTCTTAGCAAAAAAACAATAACAAGATGCAACATATTTACAACCATCATGTTTTAACAATAATTTAACAATAAAATTACAGCTACAGATCACTCAGATGTTTCAGTGGTATACTATAAAGGCAAACTTTAATGACATTGTATATGTATTTGTAAGTGTATAGCTATACATTTTACATATCTAAAATCATATACGAATGTCTACTATCTACATCTAGGTCAACAATATTACTTGAAGAACAGCAAAAGCTCTCATGGTATTCAAGGCTGTCATAAAACATTTCTAGGGTTTTTTATTTTCTTTTTTAAAGAAGTGAATAGATGATGATGGAGAATAAGAACAAGACTTTCCCTCCATTTATGGGAAAATCCTGTCCCTGCTCAGTTTCACAACCAGATAAACTAAGCCAGAGTGCTGACTTCTGACTCTATTGTTACAGGGCACAAATGGAATCCTCGGGGGATCTTCTCTAAGGGACTGTTGCACAATTGTTATGCAACAGCACAATTCTGACCCCTGCCCAAGGAGTAGGGTCTATAATTCTGTCCTCCAAGCATTTGAGGCTATGGTTCGGTATTCTGGCACAGAGGTTCCCTCGGGCTGTGGAAATGGACTCACTTTTTCGGAGCCTTACAGATCAGCAGGCATTTCTTTTAACTATAAACCAGTCTTACCAACCACTTGGGATGATAAATGTTCCTCCCACCCCTTTGGAAATTTTCCCATCTGCATGAAAAAAGCAATAAGATGAAGGAAGCCCCATTATGAGATAAGAATCAGAACACCTGCATAGCCATAGCCTGCATAGTCCATGTCATTACTGCTGTGTAAGAGATGAATAGTGGGTGTTTGGCCACTGGATATGCCCCATTGTGCATGGTGTACATTTTCTCTTCACCTTCTCCAAGGTACAGTTCCACACAAGTGACTTCTCAACTTCTCAAGCTGAAGTGCCACACAAGAAGTCTTCCTTCATTGGTTCTCAACTGATGTGATGCCCTGTATGGTGGAAACACATTGTTTCTACTGCTTTAGTCCATGTCCATCTATATAAGTGCCCTAAGTAGTGGACCCTGAAAATAAATTTCTAATGTTCATTTGAGACAGTCATTATTTTTGAGCC
Source organism: Trachemys scripta elegans (assembly GCF_013100865.1). NCBI lineage: Eukaryota > Metazoa > Chordata > Testudines > Emydidae > Trachemys > Trachemys scripta. The sequence continues at coordinate 256,902,407 of NC_048298.1, read as the reverse complement.
TGTATTATACAGCACATCGATAACTATGGTAGCTTTGAACCTCATCACTTCTGTGACCCTCAAATGGATACTATACACTAGAAATTAAATATATATAAATAGCTTATTGGAAACTGTTAAAGTTATGTAAAAGAAGTATTAAAATAAATGATTATGGTCCAGATCATCACTCGAAGCCAGCTAACCCTATACAGTGACAAGAAACTCTATAACTTTCCAGTCATGCAATCACAACTGTTATCCTACAATTTTTCAACAGGGGCTAGGTGATATTTTTCATTCATTTTTAAGGTCACAAGGGACTATTATGAAACTCTAATTCGATGTCCTCCAACACAGGTTATAGAATTGAACCTAGTAATTCCTTCACATCTATAACTCCTGTTGAGTTAAAGCATATCTTTTAAAGCTATCAGTCAAGATATAGACTTGAAATGGCAGAGAATCCACAAAATCACTAGATAAATTGTTTCAGTGGTTAATTACCATACTGTTAAAAATTGCACCTTTCTTATAACCTGAATATGCCTAGTTTCGGCTTCCTGCCAGTGGATATTGTTATGCCTTTCTTTGCTAGGTAAAAGTGCACACTACTCATCTCTCCATCTTATGACTTACAGATCATGATCAAGTTATCTTGTAACCTTCTCTTGGATGAGCTAAATAAACTGAGTTTCTTAAGTCTCTCATGGTAAGACAATTCTTCCAGACCTTGAATCATTCTTGTATCAACTTTATGAACCCATTTCTGACCCATTCCTCTGCAACATTGGCTCTATGAGTGGAAGCTAAGGGAGGGGGAAAACCTTCACATGGAGGTCCTATTTCTCTGTTCCAGGGGTGGAAGAAGGCTGAAAGAAGGGCAAGCATCTCACAATGGAAATGTTGTGGGAGGTCATAAAGAAGATATCTATTTGGCAGCAGAGGTCCCGAGCACAGGAAATGATTGACTAGTCCAGTCCACCTCATATTGAAAGAAAGTTCAGGAATACTCTGAGAATACTTAAAGGACAGGGAAGTTAACAGATGGAAGAAGTGGGTGCTAATGTTGTACATTGTGCTGAGGAAGAATGGCCACTAATCCCCCTTATTGTCACCAAGGCATGAAGTTTCCAGAGGTGATGGTAGAGATGCCCAGTCATGTGTTTATCCTGCAATAAAGTGGGGCACATGAAAATAAACTATATGAAAATAAACTGCCCTCTCATTGACCATGACTTTGTGGGCTGCTATTTTAGCCAGGCAGGGTTGAAGAGGGTCTTCAAAGTGGCTATCTTCCTGAAGAGGAAGTACAGGGTCCGCCAAGCTTTATTTTCATTGTAGAAGAAGAAGAAGAAATAAACAGAAGACTTGCCATTTTATGAATTCTTACCATGAGGGGGGGGGAAACCATGATCTTAGGACAGTAGGAAAGAGCAGTTTGCACCGGGAGTAAAACATAGCCCCTTGAGTAGTCCAGAGAACACCAGTATGGTATACAATTTGTTAGCAGGGATTGGTAAATTACCCATATCAGGAAGAAGAGTGGCAGAGGAGTAGACAATGGAGAAGCTTTGACCTTAGCATTCTGAACAGGTGAACCTCATAGCTGAATTTACCCCAGATGGAAGGCAATTTTGGGGAGCAGCTGCTGGTTCAGGAGATATGGGAAATCAAAGCAGATTGCAGAAGGGAGCAAATAGGACCCCAGACCATACTCCAGGGGGTTGCTTTTGGAACCTAGACAAAGTCCAATGGGGAGGTGGTGGCCATGCAAATATTGACACCAAAGATGACAAGAGAAGAATGTGTAGTCCAAGCTCTTCTCAGAGAACATGGGTGCAGCTAATGGGCCAGGCAGCCCTTGAGGAGCGAGGTCACTCACTTGTCATGATAAGTGAACTCCAGGAGAAGCTGAACACATTACAGACCCAGTCCGAGTCTTCATGGGGATGACAACATAAGTAAAAGAAAGAATGGGGGAAGGTGGGGAAGGAAAGAGAGAGAAAACATTTCTTTCCAGGTAGAACTTGTCCTATGATAGGCAATATTGTAAGGTTATATAAATGAAATGTATTATGAAACAAAAGGCAACCCTTTTGCTAATTTTTAAAGTGTTACATAAACAGGACAGGTGAAATATTATCATGTAAAGCAACCATAAACACATGAAAAGACCTAGGTTTACAATTTATGATTAAAACTCTACTATCTACACAATATACATAGACATAAAATGCAAAAACTTAAATATCTTAGAAACAGTAGCCAATCAGTTGTTTTAATTGTCATATTTGAATTCAGCACATCAAAATACATAATAAATAGTACATATTATCTCTGAAGCAGACCACTTCTCAAAAATTGTAGACCGGTGTAACATACAATCTTTTGTATTAGCCTGTCTAATGTTGGTCTACAGAGAAGAAGATTCAAATCACCATTACACAAAACATAGAGTAAGAAATAAATATTAAAACACTCTTAGGCTTAGTGATGACTTACAAAGAGGTTTGAAAGCATGTTATAAATAGAAAAAAAGTATATGTAAAATGTAAAAGTTTGGATACTCTTATCTTCACTGATTCTCAAACAAGAGAAGGGATCATTCACTTCTCTCACGCTATGAGTCACTCACATATAATCAGTGACGATAAGAATGTCAGTCTCCTGCCAATAGCAACAGAGGGTCCTGTGGCACCTTTAAGACTAACAGAAGTATTGGAGCATAAGCTTTCGTGGGTGAGCTTATGCTCCAATACTTCTGTTAGTCTTAAAGGTGCCACAGGACCCTCTGTTGCTTTTTACAGATTCAGACTAACACGGCTACCCCTCTGATACTCCTGCCAATAGTCATTCTGTGTAATGTTTTTACTACAGCATTTTCAGGATTTCCATGCATGGAACTCTCACAACTCTGCAAAAGAGAAGGCAAGTGAAATTACTGTAGGACTACTGGGCTCCTTTTTGATACATGCAATCTGGTTCTGCGGCTGTGTGTTGACAGCTTAGGAAATGACTATAGGATACAGTTTGATTGTTTGGGCTCTCAGGCTGATTGTTAGTGTGTGGATGGAATTTTGAGTGGTGGGAGAGTGTATGTTATGTGTTAAAAAGGTACATGCTCACTTATTTACTTTATTAAATGAAACTAATTAGCAGTGAAAATTAAGCAAATTACTTTAAAATATTAATTATGTGTTTGTTTGTATCGAGGCTATGTACAAGTAAATTAAACAAACCCTGTGTATTTGAACTGGTCACACAATCAGAATATTTCCATCAGAAATGATACATGTGGAAAACTGTCACCAGGTCTACCTGTGATAGACGTGCTGGACAAACTGGGAGGCTGTGGGCACAATCTACCTCACCCCACTACACCTTCAGTAAGTGTTAAACCTGAAGGGGGAAGTTAAAAGGGCTGAACATGGCTTAGTTAGGGCCTGACCAGGAAGAAGACCAGGTTGCTTGTTCTCACTCAGTTAATGAAGGCTGGTTAGAGTCAGGGAGCTGATTTGGACTGCTGTCAGAGAGAGCCTCCCTGAAGGAGGGTATGTCTGAAATAGGGAACCTAAGGCAGTTGGGAAAGAAAGTAGCAGGAAGTGAGTCTGCCCAAGAATCTCTGCCCTGGTGGAGGAACCTGCAGTGAGCAAGAAGACTCCTTTTGAGTCAAGGACTGCCCTACGAGGTGCATGGAGAAAAGTTGTCCGATGGTCAACTTACAACTGAAATGATTAAGCTTCTAAAATTGGAGAGTGTGTTCAATGGAAAAAAGTGATCAAGTGCATTTTGCTAATCTTTTCCATAGAAGGTGATTATTAGATACTAATAAGAGACTCAAAGCCAATATAATTGTCTCTGTATTTCTCGTATGCACACAAATTCCTTTTGCGCCACAGAGGTGCCAATAAAATGCCAATTAAAGTTAATAGAAAAGCTACCTTTGACTTCACAGGCAGAGGATCAGGCCCAAAGTGAGAAAAAAAGAACAATGGATAATGATATGAGAAAGAGTGCCATTACTTCTTCAACATGATTGGTATGAATAATAACTTGTAATAAGGGAGACCATGAACAACACAAGAACTTCAAGAAACAATTTAGTTGCAAACTCTGAACTCTGGTAAGCAATTTACATTCACAGTGGCTCCCTAGAAAGCTGACATTTGCTGATATTACCCTTTAAATGTCATTTGTGAGAGCTCCCCCTTCTATGTATAAGGCATATGTACAAATACTGCAAATGATATAATTGTGAAAGCTGTAAACAGGCTGAAGGCTGCTCATTGTACATTTTCAAGGCTCCCATTGATTTCAATGGTCAGAATAGCATCCAGAGAGAATGACTTATTTTTTCAAGGATAATATCCCACACCCCCACAGATAGATCGTTCAGCACAAAATGAGAAGTATTAAAGGGTATTTAAAATATGTAATGGCTGAAGAAGAAAATGTAAATACACTGAAACTGGAACATAGGGAAATAGGACTGGAAGGACCGGGTCATTGATTCACATTCAATCTACAAATAACTGTTCTCCAAAAACTGATGTCTGAAATATTGGTACAAATCAATCCTTTCCTAACATGAAAGGACCTCTTTTTCTTTAATCAACATATGTCAAGGCTGTTTCCCCACTTTGAACTTTAGGGTACAAATGTGGGGGCCTGCATGAAAACTTCTAAGCTTAACTACCAGCTTAGTTCTGGTCCACTGCCACCATTCCCAAATGGATTCCCTTCCCTGGGAAGCCTTGAGAAACCTTTCACCAATTCCCTGGTGAATACAGATCCAAACCCCTTGGATCTTAAAACAAGGAGAAATTAACCATTCCCCTCCTTCCTCCCACCAACTCCTGGTGAATACAGTTCCAACTCCCCCTGGGATCTTAAAACAAGGAGAAATTAACCATCCCCCCTTCTTTCTCCCACCAACTCCTGGTGAATACAGATCCAACCCCCTTGGATCTAAAACAAGGAAAAATCAATCAGGTTCTTAAAAAGAAGGCTTTTAATTAAAGAAAAAGGTAAAAATCATCTCTGTAAAATCAGAATGGAAAATAACTTTACAGGGTAATCAAACTTAAAGAGCTCAGAGGACCTCCCTCTAGCCTCAGGTTCAAAGTATAGCAAACAAAGATAAACACTCTAGTAAAAGGTACATTTACAAGTTGAGAAAACAAAGGAAAACTAACAAGCCTTGCCTGGCTATTTACTTACAAGTTTGAAATAGGAGAGACTTGTTTAGAAAGATGTGGAGAACCTGGATTGATGTCTGGTCCCTCTCAGTCCCAAGAGTGAACGAACACCCAAACAAAGAGCACAAAAAAAAGCCTTTCCCCCGCCACCCAAGATTTGAAAGTATCTTGTCCCCTTATTGGTCCTTTGGGTCAGATGCCAGCCAGGTTACCTGAGCTTCTTAACCCTTTACAGGTAAAAGGATTTTGAAGTCTCTGGCCAGGAGGGATTGTATAGTACTGTACACAGGACAGCTGTTACACCCTTCCCTTTATAGTTATGACAACATATTAGTCAGAGTCCCATGAGAGCAAACCCTTCCCTCCATATCCCTGCTATTTTCATTAAAATCAAAACTAAAAAAAAAAGGAAATAAAATTCTTGGAGTCTTAAATCATAACAAAATAGTTACCAAACAAAGTAAACAAAGCTTTGTAAACTTAACACCCAAGTCCTTGCAGCCTTGCTTCTCAGAAAGAGCTGATCTGAATGTGCATTGGTGGACTGCACAGGGTCCCCATTGGTAACTTTAAACAACGAAAAACTTTCATTAAAAAAAAAGTGTGTTTAGTTTGTTCCTAGATCTGGGACACCATAAACCCGATTATGAAATATTTGTGAGCAAGGAAACCAGTCGAGTTATTGGAATACAAATAAGTACATTATGCTTTTCATGTTTGCAAACTTAGGGCAATTTTTTTCCTGATATGTGCAGCAAATCTTTAATGCATAACATGGGTGTCTGCTGCATTCTATGTGAAGAACTTCCACTGCTGTTGTTAATACTAGCTTCACGTGTGAAATGCGTGCAGGATATGCCATTGAAAACCCACGTGTAAAATGGAGACAAGAGTTTTGCCTTATGTTTTTTAATATAACTGACATTTACATACTGTAAAGCAGGTTTACTACAAGGTAGAGATGAGTATAATTGGTGAAAAAACGTTTAATTACATTTCAATGCATGTATTTTTGACCAGTTTATTTTGCCTGATTTCATGCTCACTCTGTACTTCCCTCTCTTTTTTGTGTGAATGTTGAGACTGAAAATCTTATTGAAATGTATGAAAGATAAACAGCCACTTTTGATCAAAAATTCACAAGTGATCGGAAACAAAAGTGCCCTTTTCTATGCTGGTATGTTTGTCTCTAGAACAGGGATCGGCAACTTTTGGCACGCGTCTCGCCAGGGTAAGCACTCTGGTGGGCCGGGCCAGTTTGTTTACCCGCCACATCCGCAGGTTTGGCTGATCACAGCTCCCACTGGCCACGGTTCGCTGCTCCAGGCCAATGGGGGCAGCGAGAAGCGGCAGCCACCACATCCCTCAGCCCGTGCCACTTCCCGCCAACTCCATTGGCCAGGAGCGGCGAACTGCGGCCAGTGAGAGCTGCGATTGGCTGAACCTGCGGACACGGCAGGTAAACAAACCAGCCTGGCCTGCCAGGGTGCTTACCCTGGCAAGCCGCATGCCATTTCTATTTATTTCTATTAATGGAGATGTCCTATCTCCTAGAACTGGAAGGGACCTTGAAAGGTCATCGAGTCCAGGCCCCTGCCTTCACTAGGCAGGACCAAGTACTGATTTTGGCCCAGATCCCTAAGTGGCCCCCTCAAGGATTGAACTCACAACCCTGGGTTTAGTAAGCCAATGCTCAAACCAGTGAGCTATCCCTCCCCCCAAAGGTTAGCACTCCCTGCTCCAGAAGCAGTCATTCTAGTGGGTGGAGCACAAGGCAAGACTTCTGATTTCTGCTGCTCAGTTCTATTCCTACCTTTGCCAATGACCAGCCTTAGGATTTCAATACATTTTTTCCTAGTTATGCTTCCCAAAATTCCTATGACATAGATTAATGTCATTACTTCTGCTTTCCCAATGGGGAAAACTAAGATTCAGAGCGGTGAATTACCCCAAATCAAAGAGCAGATTAGTGTGAGAACCTAATTCATGTGTCTCCCAGTGCCACGCATAATCCAGTAGAACACAACGTCTCCCAGGCATTTTGTAAGAGGTCTGATCCTCATTCCATTGGCTGCCTTAACTTGTCTACACTGCCCCGCTATTTAGACTATGGGATCGTGAATAGCAGTATGTACCAAAGAGCGGTACTGTAACTCTCCTGTTGTTACCTCTGTGGGCATGAACTAAAATGTTTGCACAAACGGGCTTACATTAATGCAAACTAAGATCCTTTTATTTCGTGTTTGCAGAGGCCACTTTGGTCGGGAATGGCGAACCGCAGCCACTGGGAACTGCGGGAGGTTGTGCAAATGTATCTATCTATCATCTATCTAGCTATGTTATGTGTATTTGTGATACTAGTGTTGAGTATTAAGACACATTATGACACTGCAACCTTATATTCAGGCCATCATCCTGAAAAGACCTGTGAACACACAACTTGAAATACATGACTAATATCAACGAGTTGACATTAAGCACATGAATGTCTTTGCAGGATTGGGGCATTAGTTTGCACATGTCCTACACAGTTCTTGAATCTGTAGAGCTCTCTATATGTATATATTTATGCATGTTTTGAATTTCCTCTCCCTTTGATGTATGATTTACAGGCATTTATATTTTATCTTGGCTGAAGGATCAGTTAACATTTTACAAGCCTGCTATTGCCAAGCTTGGTGAGGCCACAGCTTATGTCTTCAGCATGATTAAAAGAAGCAGTGTTAAAGAGTTCTTTACTGTGAAGTGGGTTGAAAATGGATGGTATGGATAACGGAAGATTTTATTCTTTTTTTTTCAAGGACATTTAATGACTATGTAATTTTAGTTTGAGCTATACAAGAGATTCCAGTTTCAGAGACGATAAATGCATTAACCTTGTGCACTAGGGCACAAATTAGAATCCTAATGCAAAGAACAAATAACTGGGCAGTGTCTGGGATATTCCATGGAGCTTGGAGGGGGTGGGAAGAGATTCCTTCCCTACAGTTGATCCAGAAGCAGCCTCTCTGCCACCTGATGGCAGCTCCAACAATCCCCTCCTATGGGATAGACTGACTAGTGAATGTTCATTATTAGATCTATTGCCCCAGACCCTGTCCCCATCTCTCCTTGTATGGGAAACTAAAGTGCAGGAAGACCCTGCTCTAGCCCGAAAATCTAGAGTCCGCCCTCTAAGCACAGTGTCATTGTATGCATGTGCAGGGTTCTGTCATCTGCAGTCAGGGCTCTTCCAAGTCATGGAGGAAGGGACAGAATTTACCCTAAAACTGTGAATATAACATAAGGGTATAGAGAAAAATGACCTGTAGCATACAAAGGTGAAATCCTGACGCAGTGGAAAACAGTATGGCCTGTGATATATAGGTGGTCAGACTACCTGATCTAATGATTCCTTCTTGTCTTAAACTCTGAAACAATGGGAGTTTTGCCACTTACCTCATTGGGGACAAGATTCCACCCCAAGTGTGTGAGATACCAGCAGGGTGTGTCTGACCAATAAGTGTATATGTGTTTAAAGGTACTGTGTGAATAATGAAATGTAACATACATTTATTTTCTTCTATGAAGAAAGAGCACATGCCCCTCTTCTCCTTAGTTTCTTCAATATATTTTTTCTGATAATATTATATTTTAGGGGTTAAGGAAAAAGTCACAAAGAGCTGTGCCTTCTGAAAAAGTTATTTCCCTACCAAACTGTGAGTTAAGCATAGATCTAGCTAGCATTATTTACCTCACCTGACTGATCAGTCTCAGACAGAACATAAATATTCTTTAGCTTTTTCTTTTGTATTTAATATTCCCAGATAGTGCTAATGCTGAAGCACATGAGAATATACAGCTTCTGGTAATTGAAGCACCATTCTCCTACTGTATCTTTACAGCATTTCAATAGATGACAGTTAGAAACAAAAGGAGAAAAAAAAATCCCCAAAATATAAAAATAACATTTATCCTCCAAAAACTCAACCATGCGTGCGGTCAAAATTGTTTGCAGCTATTATACTTCCTAAGGATTATCCTACGTTCATTGCAGGAAAATATCTGAAAACTACAAGAACTGAAATTAATCTATTCAAGAGGGATTCTTGGAAAATAGAAAACTACAAAGGAACCCGGCAGGAGGTTTGGCCTCCAGATTTTGATCCCAGGTTTTCAACTTGTACTTCTCTATCTGCCACAGCACAAATGTGAAATGCCATGTGTGAAAGACACAAAATGAAGAAGACAAAATAATCATCTATGCAGGAAGCTTAAAATGTTGTGGAAGTCATTCCTTACATGTTATGGAGTTTTGGCAACCTCACCTTCATGATTCTGAATTTCCGATGTAAATAATTTTCAACAATACAAGTAAAGAGACACCCTGTTTTGGGACACTTATGTAACTTTGGTATTAAATTTGGTATTTCTAGAAATACAGGATGTCTGAGAGGTGATGGATCTGCTGTTGGCAAGGACAACCCACTTAGGTGCCTCCTGGTGCCATTGAGGGTCTCCCCAGGGCATCTTCCAACTACCTTGAAGCACTGCCCTGGGAATCCCCTTAAGAGTAGATTTGAGTCAAGACCATTGCTGTTTAGGGTTTACTATGTTTTATGCTTACATTGATGTTTATTACATTGGGCTTTGCATGGGGACCACAGTGCAGAGGTGGCTATGGGAAAATGTCAACGTAGATTCAAAGTGGGGTAATTTTTTGATGGATTCCTTGCACAGTTTTTGGTGTAGGGTGTGTCGTGTTCACAGCATACACACAGACATTAGATAAAAATCATAAGTACTCCTGCTGGATGGCTGCAACATACCACTAATCTATTTTTGAGACTTCAGAATGATAACACATAAGAACCACCAAAAGAGGCTCCTCTCTAAGACAGTGAGTCACAGTTCACCCCTCCTTGCTTTAAACTGGCTATTTCCTGAATAGCTGTCTGCTGAATGACTCAGACCACCCAGATCACATAACTTTCTCCAGAGTACCTTAGCCTGCTGGACCAGAAAATCCCTCACTTTTTAAGTGATAGCCTGCCATTTCTAACCAGTTCACAAGACAGTGTGTGTGTGTGCACGCGCACATGTGCTCCAATCTCCCCCAGCTCTGTTCCTGCCTTTCCACTATCCACCCTATCCTTCACTGACAGCTCTGTCTAGTAGGATTCAGCTGCACAGGAAATTGACCCCCTTATGTGAGAGGTAATATCTGTTATTGGACCAACTTCAGCGGGTGAGAGAGACAAGCTATTGAGCTAACACAGAATCTCTTCTTCAGGTCAAGGAGGCTTACTCAGAGTGTCACACGTATGCATAGATGGGGAAGAGTTGTTCACAGAAAACCTTCATGCATGAATCCAAGAGTTTCAATCAAACTGTGGGTGGCTACAGCAAGCTCAGCGGGATTACGTTGATTTTAGGGATTGAACAGCAAGGCACATCATCACTACAGGTCTTAATAATTTCAACTCAGTTGGAGGGGTTAGCTCACAAATGTTCCTGGAATACTCAGAGTCTTATGAACTTGAGCAGCCTAAGTTTTGAGTCTTTTACACTCCATGCTGTTCAGTACTGGACTTTCCTCTGCCCATGGTGCAGGCAGAGTGTTTACTTCCCAGGAGACAAGGTGAACTTCCATGGCTCAAATCTTTCTTTTGAAGGTCTACTTTTGTAAGTACAAGTTCAACAAAGAATTTACAGGTTTCAGAGTAGCAGCCGTGTTAGTCTGTATCCGCAAAAAGAACAGGAGTACTTGCGGCATCTTAGTGACTAACAAATTTATTAGAGCATAAGCTTTCGTGGGCTACAGCCCACTTCTTCGGCTGTAGCCCATGAAAGCTTATGCTCTAATAAATTTGTTAGTCTCTAAGTGCCACAAGTACTCCTGTTCTTTTTAAAGAATTTACACACATTTTTAATTTTAACTTGATGTCAATGGTTCTTAAGCATTGATTAAGTCATTTTTGAATAGGGTTAGACTGCTGAATCAGGGCCCTGGGACTGACAGGTGTATATTCTCTTTGGCATGGGCCAATAATTTGCTTTGAAAAGAAAGAAATACCTTAGCTTCTTACTAACCTTGGTGGTGGTGAGGTACACAAACACAATCACACTGATCCAGGGTCAGCAGATAAGAGCATACTATTTTGTATATCCATAGCTAAATAAATATTGCTAGTAAGATAAATGTATCATCATAATGTCAAAAACATCTTTTTTTTATTGAGCACTAGGTCACGCATAGCAAATATAATGCTAATTTACTACAAATCAAAATTCTGACAAAACAACTTGATTTAGACAGACTGTTATTAAGAAATCATAAACTTCATTTAACTTAATTAATATAGTTCACTCATATCTAAAAATACAATTTCCCAAGTGTTTTTTATTTACCTCAGATGTTAGTGGTATATCATGTGTTTCAATAATGAATAATTACAGCATGTCATCCTATATTAAATTATCATAAGCAAGAACATCTGTAAGCATATAAGATAGAAGCAGCTTAATTTAAAAATGATTGGGTGCCAGTGGCATAGATATAGCATTATTCAGCTAACTGAGGCTTAACATCAAAACAGACTAAGGATCCTAGACCCTTGGCCTATGGAAGCTGGCTATGCAGTGGAAGTTATGTGCTTTGCCTGACAGGGAAGGGGCTATCTGCTTTTTTTATAGAATCCCTTACGGTTTCATTAGTCACCAAGTGTGAGCTTTTCTCTCTGTGCACCTGTACTCCATGCAGGAGATAATGTGCTGAGACAGAAGTCAACAAGAAAAAAGATAAATGAAACAAAAAAAAAGGGGGGAATTAATTGGGATGTAGATAATGAACCAAAGCCAAATAATATATTTCTCAGATAAGGCAATAAAACATGCTGCATGAGATAGAATAAACCTGTAATGAAAATATTGAATAAAAGTCTTACTCATTTATAAAGATTTATTTTAACCTTATATAAAAAGAACCTGCTTAATTCAGCTCTGTTAAGTTTTAATTCACATTCAGTTTGAATGACTTTCTGCTTAATCAGCATGCCATTTGGCATGTATATCTTAATAACTTTCCTGAAGCTATTTTGAGATGCATAGAGATAAAAAATAAGAGCTGAAAGTTTTACTTTTCTCTTCATATACTTTAGTTTCCTGTATTTGCTGACTGATCACTGGGTATGTGCTTAACACTTAAGCATATGCTTAACTTTTTCCTGAATTGGAATGGACATAAGCATGTACCTAAGTGCTTTTTGTCCTGAATATTTTTATATTTATATATTAGCCATGCAAGATTTAACTCTACTCTGACATCTTAAAAATAAAATGTGCAGTTAAAGTGCAGATTATAAGCATTATTAAAGATGGTTCTAGAGGAAACTAGAGGGTGATAAGACAATGATAGATGCAGGTTGCTTGAGTTCTGAAATAGCACACAGGGAATCCCCAAACATCATCCTCTAAAGCCCATCATCCAAACCTGAGAAATATTGTGCCCGACTACTGAAACCCCCAATATGCTCTCTAGCTTTGCATTTTCCTCTCTGAATCTGAAAGCACAAAAAAACTAGAGGAACAAACAAACAAAATGGTGCCTGAACCTGGTGGAGTGCAGCTGATGGCTGTACTACAACTGGTGGCTGCAGATACTTTTGAAATTAAATATACAGTGTCCACCCTGCAGATGATCATGACTGAGATTCATAATGTACTACAAGCTCTATCCAGACAGATGGGTGAAGCAGAACACAAAATTTCTGAAGTGGAAAATGATCTCAAAGAATATATTCTAGGTTATAAAGAACTATAATGATCTAAAAACTACTGAGACCAAGCTAATTGATCTAGAAAGCTACTCCCAACAATGTAACATCAGAATTGCTGGTTTAAACTAAAGGAAATTACTAGACTTCAATGTAACTTGAAGTCTTTAAATCCTGATTTGAGGACTTCAGTAACTCAGCCAGAGGTTATGGATCTATTGCAGGAGTGGGTGGGTGAGGATCTATGGCCTAGATGTGCAGGAGGTCAGATTAGATCATCATGATGGTTCCTTCTGGCCTTAAAGTCTATGAGTCTATCTATCTATGAGAATTATGGGTGTCCCTGAGAGAAGAGAGAATGGTAAACTGTGTGGATTTATCCCTACACTGCTAACTCAGTTGCTGGATATGCTGGTAGATTTGTTTTGAAATAGACTGGCAACACTGGAGCCGCAAGCCAGCTCCAGGAGGTCAGCATTGATTGTGAAGTTCCTGAAATTTACCATTAAAAAGTTTATGTGGCAGAAATACAGAGTGTAGGGTGGGTTTTTTTGGTTGTTGTTTTTTAAGAGCTATTTTGGGGAGAATGACTGATTAAAACACTGCTGTCGTGGAAAAAGTCACCCACACATTGATTTTAGTTCACAGACTCAAGCCTGAGGCCAGTTTATTGCAATACATACCAACGCGTTGGGGTAGCAGTCCAAAAACTACTACCCTTAGCACAGCGCGCAGGCTGCCTTTATTCCGTCAAACCGCAAGCATATTACAAATAATATGTCATTTATGTGAAAATAAGAGTAGGGGTCTGTCCCTTTTTCCCGGTAGCTTCCTCATTATTTTACGAGAATTGGGTGCCTATTGGGTGCGGGGTTTCTTGGTGGTTTGACATGGGTGGTACTTGGCATCAGTTGGGGTGTTGTTCTCGTCAAGGTGCATATTGTTTTCCGGGGTGGGGTGGGGCATAGGGGTTTATTACAGGATGTCCAAAGATGATATATGATTGGCTGGTGACAGGTAGCTTGGAACTATAGGAGGAGCTGGCCTTTACTAGAAGCAATTTCTTCATATAAGCCATTACTATGTTTCATCAATGAGCAGTTATCATGTTTTTCCATCAACCAGCGGTTATCATGTTGCTAAGGCCTTTCGCATGGCTTCCTTCCCCTCCCTCCTCTGGTCATGGCCCATGACCGTATTTGGCAGGGGATTGCACAGCCTAGTTTAGTTCAGGTTCTGGCCTGTACTGCTTTATGTAAAGGTCATCTGTGTAGTCAGCTTCTGTCAGAGGGCCTGAATTTGGGCCTTCGGTGTTACTTTGGTTGTCATTAAGAAGGCTACCTAGTTCTTTTTCCCCACACTGGTCTTTCAAGATTATGCCCATGATGGTTGAACTAAGGCAGATTTTAACCAAGTAAAACAATTGTCTGGGAAGATGGACTTGAAGTACAGGCAAGTCTAATCTTACGCGGGGGTTCCGTTCCGTGGTTAGCGCATAAAGCGAAAACCGTGTATAGTGAAACACTCATTGAGTTCAAAGGCAGGCAGAATCACCCGCACTACAGATGCAGTTTTTATATTGTTGTTTTTCTTTTTCCCCCCGTTTTTGCCGACCTCACAAAGCTGAATTTACGCATGTTAAATGCCCCTAAGATGCGACTTGCCTGTAGTTTATTAAATAGCCAGCAATGCTCCATATTAAGAATGGCAAGAAGATAGCGCCTTTCTGTTCACCTTGGGAGTCAGAAAAACATCTCAAAAATCTGCAAACTCCTCCCTTGCAATAGGAGACATCCATGTAATGATCGAACAGTATGAAATTTATGTGGTGTTCTCTGAGATCTGATATATCTCCTCTAAACAAGTTAGTGGGCACTGGTTGATATTTATATGTTAGTTCCTATTCTTTTTTTCTCTCTCTCATTAGGGTCGAAGGGTTGTTACCAATTTGCATCCTATTGCTTTAATTCATAGGAAAGGAGCATCAATGTAAAATCAATCCTTTGATTAGTAATTTTATCTATAAATGTCTATATCTATCCCATCTACCTATATATAATTGCTTTATTAGATGATGCTTGCTTATGGTTTCAAGAGTCTATTGGTTACAGGTGATTTCTGTCATTGTAGTGTTTGCATGCACAGGGGCTGTGAAGATCTGGAAGTTTCACTTGATCTAGCTGCCCCCTAGAGCGTCAATTGTGATGTGGGTTTTTTTTTATTTTTATTTTTTTGTTTGACTGTTTAAACAGATTCTTATTTTTTGATTGTATGTACTAAAACAGGGATTGGCAACCTTTGACATGCAGGCCAAGGCATGTGCTGGCTGTCGCTTCCCGCAGCCCCCATTGGCCTGGAATGGTGAACCGCGGCCAGTGGGAGCTGCGATCAGCTGAACCTGTGGACGCTGCCTGTAAACAAACCGTCCCGGCCCGCCAGCGGATTTCCCTAACAGGACACCTGCCAAAAGTTATCAATCCCTGTACTAATATGTATCTTTCTTTCTTTCTTTCTTTCTTTCTTTCTTTCTTTCTTTCTTTCTATTTTTCTTTCTTTCTTTCTATTTTGTTTTTTCTTATTTAATTCCTTTTTCTGTCCCCATCCTGTTACCCATCCATGCTGGGAATTTCCTTGCTTATCCTGTAGAATATGTACTGGGAAGCTGCTTTTTTTTTTTTTTCTGATGATGTATACAAGAACTGTATCTTGTTCAGGAACATTTACAACTTCACATTTATTCACAAAGCAACTTTATATTTTATCCAGTATATCTTAATGATGGCTCTGATAATTAAATGTATCTCTTAGAATATAAAGGGTTTTAATAGCCCTATTAAAAGACAAAATATATATACTCAGTGCTAAAGAGAATGTTAATATCTTCATGCTCCACAAGACACATCTGACAGAACTTCAAGCTTGTAAACTTGAATAGAGATTGAGTAGGCCTCTCAGTTTCTAGTTGCTTTAATTCTAAAGCAAGGGATGTTGCTATGCTAACATTTAAAAAATAATATTAATATTTTGAGCACAATTTCTGAAAGTGATGGCAGATGTAATGTCCTCAAGACTGAAATTGGCAATTCTATAATTGCCTTTGCCAATCTTTATGGGCCAAACCAAGATGATGCCATTTTTCCCCATTATTTTTTATGAGCATAAATGATGTGGTCCATCATACTACTGTTAGGCCCAAAAATATGGAGTATAGAACATTGTTTGGCCAGCTTAGCCAAAGTTAGGCTAACAGTAGTTGCTGGGCCATTCCTGTCTCTCTGTGAAACCTGAGGGCATGCTTGCTTGAGCTGCAGAGAATGAGATAAGAGGTGGGGGCCGCATTCTTGTACCAGAAGTACTAGGAACAGTTTGTTTGGACATATGGAAACTTGCAGTCTCCACTCCCTGTTTCTGTTCTTCATTCCCTCCTTTCTCCTAGTTTCTGGTGCATGACAACAAAGCTCATAAGAAGTTGCTGAGGCATCACAAATTGTTTGTAGTATCAAAGAAGATAGATATGCATGAATATTAGAAGCTTTCTAACTAATAAAGGGGGGTTGGGTTGTTTTAACTATGACGTGACGGAACTGTCTATATAACCTTACTAGTTATTGTAATCGAGGCTGGTTCTCAGTGGAGATGGGCCGCTCTCTATTGTTGTGTGCACTCTTCAATAAAGAGCTTGTATTGGACCTTGCTGGTGTTGCCTGTCTCTCTCTCTCTGCGGTCAGACAATGAACGGTGCTGTCTGGGTTAAAAGTCCCCGACACTACTATAGCTGGATACTTTAACAAAACTCCAGACCCAGCCCTTGACAAATCTTCTGCATTTCCACATAGGAACACTAATACTTGTTTGGTACTACATACCTACAGATAGACATACATATGCCATCTGAGCAAATCAATATATTCATGGTATCAGGGAGGGCCGAACAGATCACAAAATTATGCTCTATGAGGATGATGCTCTTGTACTTATATCTAAGCTTGAGGTGACTATACCTAACCTTTTCAAAAGTATTAATAAGTTTTGACACCTCTCATGATACAAAATTAATTGGGGTAAATCAGAAATCCTAGGCATTAACAAATATGCCCCCAAGGGCCTTTTCTCAAATTGGGAATTTCAATGGCAATCCTGTTATATGAAATATTTATGAATACTGATTCCCAATAACATTCAGGACATACCTACAATAAATATAGAACCAATTATTGCCCAAATGGCTAATGATTTGGCAAGATGGAGCTTGTTCATCTCAGTTTGTGGGGTAAAATTAATATACTAAAAATGAATGTCCTTCCCAGAATTTTATATGTACTGAGGGCTATCCTCACTTTTATTTCTCAAACTTATTTTAAGAAATTCAATATATATTGTTTTCAGAATGCTCCTTTGGGGTGCAGGTAAGATACCTAGTCTGGGTTTGAACAAATTTCAGCTCTCCATATCACTTGAGGATTTTGTTTTCCGAATATGAAAATTGATCATATCTTCTTTTTGTTAAGACAGACATCTTTGTGGCTGTTAGAGATGAGTGCCTGGACTCCACTTTGGGTTCAGACTGAATGAGAATTGGTATTGCCTCTCCCACTTTCAGGCCCTGTAGGATCAAATTATTATGGGTGGGTCCAGAGCTCCCATAAAAATAGCTGTGAGGGCAAGTTTAGTCAAATTTGACTAGAAAGTTTTGCTTCCATCCATTCTTCCATTTAAAGGCAGTCCTAGAGCAATTATATCCTTAAAATTAGTGGCAAAACCTTGATGTGGAGAGATTGGATGGAGAGGCTATTTACTTTTTCTGTCCCTTTTTTCTATATGTGCATATTTCTCTTCTACTCCCCACATTCTATTGTATTGCCTTTTGTTTGTAATTTTAAATAAGTGGCAGGGTGCAAGCCTGTGCACATATGATTTTTATTTATTCTAAAGAAATTAAGAAACACATTTAAAAGTTTTCTAAAACATTCCTTTAAAAAACAAACAAACAAAAACACATAATGCAGGGTTTACATCATTGCACTGGCTTCTCTCCCAAACTGTCTGACTTATTTTGGTAAAAAGGTTTGATTGTCAGTGGTGATGAATACAAGAATACCAAATTCATGACGGAATAAGAGAAATCAGATTTGGACCCAAAAGTCCACACATATAGGTGTCTAACCATAGGGATTTAGATACTCTGGTCCAAGTTACCTGTAATGGACACACAAGTTGTAGAACACTGTATTGCTATATATCTGATTCATGCTTTAGCCACACCTACTATCGATTATGACAAAGTTCTTTCTTTGTGGACATGATAATGTGCTGTCTGTTTCAGGGGTCATACTTAAGATGTTTCTCCTGGTTTGAAACATTCCACTAGTTTGAAAAGTTCCCTGTGCGTAAAATGAGGAAAACCACTGGAACAGGTACTATCTCCCAGATTTAAATGAGCTTTTGAAATTCACTGGCTGTATATAGTTATGTTTATTTAATGGACTGGTTTTGTTTTATTTAAGTCATTAGCTAGACAATTGTATAAAGTAATTTCAAAAAATTCCAGCTGCCCAGTCTGTGGTTCTATACTAATGTTTAAGGGAGATAATTATCAGCATCTTAAAGTTTCTTCCACAAAAGATGTCTTGGCTGCATGATATCAGTGAATTCCTAGGCATGCTACAATAATGGAGAGAAAGATTAAAATGCAGTTTCTTCTGTCCTTCTTTTGGCTGTCTTTGGAAGGACTCTAAAGAAAAGTCTAAAAAAGATTCCATGAGAGGCAAAATGTCTTAAATAGGCTGAAAGCATGAAGAACATGTCTGCTGAATAGGGTACTTATTTCTTCTCATGTCAACATGAGTCTTTAGTACAAATCTAATATTATATAATCTATCAATCTATCTATGAATAACAAAGATTGCCAACATAAAACTTTGCATTGGATTTCATTGCATATCCTGTCAGCCCATTCCAGACCTTTGAGCTGTGCCATGCTTGCTGCTTTAGGTGTGCCAGTATCAGCTTCTTGGGGTAGCATGTTCTCCAAAAGTAGCTTTGCACTTACTTTTTCCAATTAATTATCCTTCAATAATTCTGTCTCTAATTTAACTGTCTGCAAGCTGTTCACATTTAACTCCACTGCACAGGGATCAGTTGATCACCCATTTCCTTTCCATTAAATTTTCCCTGTGTGGAAAAATGTTACTGCAGTATTGCTGATACTTGTCAGTGACATTGATCATATCAATGTATATCTGAATTTATCTTGTTATCTCCCTGATCTCACTGCAAGGAATTAGGAAATTGTAGCACTGCTGAGGTATCTGATTTTTGAATGAGTCTACTAGGATAGACAAATTTGTCAAATCTTTGCAGTCCATACTTTCAAGTTTTCAGACACATTCCCTTCAATATTAAGCGTTCGGGGTGGTTTTAATTAATTGTAATTTGTTTACATTACTCATGAAAGAAATCAGAGTAGCAGCCGTGTTAGTCTGTATCCGCAAAAAGAACAGGAGTACTTGTGGCACCTTAGAGACTAACAAATTTATTAGAGCATGAAAGAATTGTAACAGCTCTTTTACTACTTAGACTTACTGGGACAAACGGGGTAGTTCAGAGCAAAATGTGACCTACTGTTGGTTTAAACTTGTTAACTGGGATAAGGAATCTATGTTTTTGCTTCTAGCTGAAGGTTTTACACTTAGGCCCAAAATGTAAACTTTGATGCCTAGAGTGAGAGGCACCCTTATCCATGGGTCAGCAATTCGAACCCTGCCAATGCAGGCAGAGCTGTACTACTGCAGCTGTGCCCCTATCAGTTCTCCTGTGTAGCTGCTCTATGCCAGCGGGAGAGAGCTCTCCCATTGGCATAATTAAAGCACCACCAATGAGCCGCGGTAGCTATGTCAGTGGGAGAGTGTCTCCCGCCAACATAGCACTGTCCACATCGGCGCTTTTGTCGGTGAAACTTATGTCAGTCGGGAGTGTGTTTTTTCACACTCCTGAACGACAAAAGATTTGCCAACAAATGTGCTAGTGTAGACAAAGTCTAAGTCACCTGTAGACTAGACTACTATAGACTTTGTGTCTGCACACAGTCTGAGGACTTGTCTTAACAAATACTTAGGGCATGGCAAGCCAGGGTGTGAATGTATAGCACATTAGCCACATGCACACTAAGTTAATGTAAGGACCTTGCTACTGTGCACTAAAAGTTCTGTAGTGCAGTAGTTCTCAACCAGAGGTCTGGGGCCACCTGCGGGGGCTGTGGGCAGGTTTCAGGGGGTCCGCCAAGCATGGCCAGTGTTAGACTCGCTAGGGCCCTGGGCAGAAAGCCAAAGCCCCACTGCGCAGGACTGCAACCTGGGTCCCCGAGCCCAATCACCCGGAGGGGAAGCTGAAGCCTGAGCAACTTAGCTTCACGGTGCCCCTTGTGGTGTGGGGCCAGAGGCATTGCCCTGCTTGCTAGCCCTTAATGATGGCCCTGGCTTTTATATGCAGGAAAACACTTGTGGCATAGCTGGGACATGGAGTTTTTATAACATGTTGTGGGGGCATCAGAAAGAAAAAGTTTGAGAACCTGTTTTGTAGTGCACTTTGACATAAAACTGTTTCAAACCGCAGTTTGGATGTACTTACTGAATCTGAAGACAAGCCCTCACACTGTTGCAGAATGTGGCTGCGGCCTGGTAGGAAATGTATAACAGCAACAATCCAAGAGTGGAACTGTTTGCCAGTGAGTTTCTGGGTGGGGTTTCAGGTACTAGTTTAATCTATAAAGCCTTAAGTGTTTTGGGTCCTAGTTACCCAAGGACCCACCTGTCTCCCTGTGACGTACTGCCACAGGTAAGATCAGAGGAGGTATTTAGGGCATGAAAGATCTGTGATTTGGGAATTTTCCTTGCTCCATTAGAATCCAGATTTTTGTTAACCTTCTGAAGATGCTGCAAAGTCCACCATTTCTTTTTTTCTTCTCTCTCAAGAATATAGTTAGGCTACTGGACTATACATGGAGATAAACTGGTGAGTTAGGTGAATTCATGAGCTATGGTTGTGCAGAACAGCTTTAGCACCTGTAGAAAAATAAATGGAAAATTTGTATGTGAAAAAAATGCTTAACTACAGTTTTATAGTGAAACGTGATTTCTTTATTGCCTTGTGAATTTTCAGAGGTTTCTATTGCTCTGCATTGTCAAAAAGCTGAATTAATCCATGGACTAACTTTCAGGGGTCCTGAGGAAAAATAGCTCCCATTGACTTAAATTGACTTAAATCAGAAGGTAGTAAAAGAAGCTTTGTTTCTGGCACCATCACATATTTGGCTTTAAAATATGACCATGCCAAAATGGTGACATTAACTAGTCAGCTCAAACTAGCAGTACCATTTAATATGAGAATGGTGACACAAGCCTCATAAAGCAAAGAAATATTTATATATCATCACAATTATTTGACACATTTGCAGAAAGATTCTTGATTTAATACCAACTTGCACTATCCATGATTCTAGGGTATCTCAAGTTTCTTCTTCACAATATGCTGGATTATCTCTGATATTTCTTGTTCTATTAGCATACTTTTTCCTCCAGCTCAGTTCCAAACTTTGGTTCTTGCCTAATATACTTTTTTTTTTCTTCCTTTCTCAGTGAATATACATAGTTTCACCATAGTTAATCCTTCTGAGGCCATCTTTTGTCTCTTTTCATTGCATTTATGTTTTATAATTCCACAATAATTTGACAGTTTAATTTTCCACATTCTGTAAATTGTCCTTTTATTCTGACAGTAGGTGTGAAACTGATTTCAAGTCTAAAACAACCTCAGCAAGTTTGCATATCTGCCTCTCCCCCTAAACTGTGGGGGAGAGGCAGATATGCTGGAGGGTAGGGATAGGGTCCAGAGTGACCTAGACAAATTGGAGGATTGGGCCAAAAGAAATCCGATGAGGTTCAACAAGGAAAAGTGCAGAGTCCTGCACTTAGGACGGAAGAATCCCATGCACCGCTACAGGCTGGGAACCGACTGGCTAAGCAGCAGTTCTGCAGAAAAGGGGATTACAGTGGGGATTACAGTGGATGAGAAGCTGGATATGTGCTCTTGCTGCCAAGGAGGCTAATGGCATATTGGGCTGCATTAGTAGGACCTTTGCCAGCAGATAGAGGGAAGTGATTATTCCCCTCTATTCGGCACTGGTGAGGCCACATCTGGAGTATTGCATCCAGTTTTGGATCCTCCACTACAGAAAGGATGTGGACAAATTGGAGAGAATCCAGTGGAGGATTACAAAAATGATCAGGGGGCTAGGACACATGACTTATGAGGAGAGGCTGAGGGAACTGGGCTTGTTTAGTCTGCAGAAGAGAAGAGTGAGGGGGGATTTGATAGCAGCCTTCAACTACCTGAAGGGGGGTTCCAAAGAGGATGGAGCTCAGCTGTTCTCGGTGGTGGCATATGACAGAACAAGGAGAAATGGTCTCAAGTTGCAGTGGGAGAGGTCTAGGTTGGATATTAGGAAACACCATTTCACTAGGAGAGTGGTGAAGCATTGGAATGGGTTACCTAGGGAGGTGGTGGAATCTCCATCCTTAGAGGTTTTTAAGGCTCGGCCTGACAAAGCTCTGGCTGGGATGAATTATTTGGTGTTGGTCCTGCTTTGAGCAGGGCGTTGGACTAGATGACCTCCTGAGGTCTCTTCGAACCCTAATCTTCTATGATTCTATGATTTTGTTGTATTTGTAATGCCTAATTTATCATGTTTTATAAGTAAATTAAGTAAAGCCTTTTTAACGTAGGAAAAATGGTTTTAGTATTTTATTCAAAAAGTTATAGCATGTTGAATAATTCAGCAGAAATATAGGTACTTTATAGCACTGAAATATCTACAAATACATAAAAGGAGACATTTTCATATAGGACCCCATCTGTTAAATACTTACCCTTAAGTTTAGTTTTGATTGTGAACTGAGATTTTGTGGTTTATAGACTTTTTTCTTATTTTGTTGTCTATTTTTAGAAAAGCATGTTTTCCACTGTCTTGGATGATGCATCACATTACATTGTTCTGTCACATCCATTCAAACAATAGCCTATGACAGCTGCAACCTGATGTGACTTATAACAAAGCAGTGACTGAAAAGTTTAGAAAAAAATGGTTTTGTGTTAAACACAGTTTGGGGAAATAGTTTCACATGATTTAATGTTTTAGAAGTGCTAGTTGTGCTACAGACCAAGGGCTAAATTTTGTTTTCAATTACATTCTAGTAAAAAAGAACAGAACCTTTTCCCAGAAGTGAGCTAACAGGTGTAAGGTGTAAAATCCTGCCCCTACTGAAGTCAATGGGAGTTTTCCTATTGAATTAATAGGACCAGGATTTTTGCCATGGAGTTTAAGAGGTCCAGAGATGAAGGGTCTCAGAAGCTCTAGGAATAATCACTTCAGGGATGCCAGCATGGTTAGAATTACCAAAAGGAAATGTAAAAGGAGTACTTGCAGGGCTTATTCAACTGCTACAGGGGTTCTTGAGGAAACTTTTCCTTTACTTAGAACTTCTAGATTTCAAATTACTATAGGTAAGTTGTGATGGGCACGCTCACCTCTCGTGAGCACCTTCTGGTCAGCTGTTGTCCTTGTTAGGTGGATCTTCTGTGGCTCAATCCTCCAGCCATGTCTTACACAGGCAAACTCATAAAGGAACCCCTTCCAGGGTAACACAGTCCAACAAATAGTTGTCCCTCTACAGAGTCTTCAGTCCTGTCTCTAAGCCAGTTTAAATTCCACCTCTTTTCTTGGGCTTTTAGTAATGAGCCTTATTACCTTCTTGGGGCTTATGACATTTCCCCAGTAACCGGTGGGGGGACCCGGGCCTGCCCACCACTCTGGGACACTACAAATAACAGCCACATGCTGCTTTATTTAATAGTTACTTCTGCTGCATTCCCTGGGCTGCTTCCCACTCTGTCCCATCATCTTCTTGGATTCTCTGTCTGTTCCCTGTTTGAGCAGGGCATCTCCCATGCCTCCTTGTGTGGAGAGTTTCTCCATCTTTTTCCTGACTTCTCATGGTCTTCTCTTAGGCCTTTTTGCCACAAGAGTTTGTAACAGTCTCTGTCCACAATTCTCTCTCCCAGGCCTCTGTGCTTGGAGAACTTCCCAGTCCTATCTCTGCTTGAGCAGAGTTTCTCCCGAGTCTCTTTACCTATGGAGTTTCACAGCCTTTTAGTCCTTCTTCACTCTTCTGGTCCCAGCCAGAAACTGAACAGTTCAGGCCCTTCAGATCCTTTTAAATGAGACTGCTGAGCTCTGATTGGCTGCTTAGCTGCAGCCTTTCTAGGCAAGCCTAAAGGACCCACATTGATTGTTGCTTTCCTTGGCTGGGGTGTGATAGGACTGCAGTGCCTCCAACAGGGTGCACCCCGTCACATAGGTGTATATTACTTTGAATTTATCAGTCTTCACAAGGATGGCTTAACTTCACCAAATCTTTCTTCTGGATATATATATATATATATATATATATATATATATATATATATATATATATANTATATATACACACACACACACACTTCTAGTTTATCTGTTCAAACTGACTAAAACTACCTGAAACCTGTGTAATATATCCTGGAACATCAGGGAGTAGTTACAAACACATCAGTCATCACATTGGACATAGAGCTACAGGGCTTTCAAAATTAATGAATAAATGGTGAACTTAGCACATACATCCCCTTTCAGAGAATTCTGTAAGTATGATTTATAACACACATTTAAAATATAGAAAAGCATTATAAACAGTGACTTTTTCTAAGCAATAGTTCCTCCTGTGTTAGAAATACACAGAGTTTGGTGTGCCAAAAGGCAAATGCAATATTTTTTCACTTAGATAATATTTTACTACTGTTGCTCTCAAAACCACCTGCCACAATGTGCAATATTTGCTATTTGTAGAGTGCAATGATAATTAAAATAAAGGACAAAGTAAATACAATAGGAAGAATGTGGCCTTTATGTTTCTTGGGGAATTGTATTACAAATTCCCACCATTACTCAAATCAGTTCAGATCCATCTGTGTTATGAACAGCAACTTTGAGAGCCCTAGTGTAAAAAAGGTCACCATTCTATCAATTAGACTGGCTCTGAGTCCCAGACTGACTGGTTGAATTTTACATGCACAAACATAGATGTCAACACAATATATAAAAGCAGTAAAATATTGAATCTATTTAATCTTGGAGGCCTCACTTTGCCTCCATTATCCACCTCCTCGTTAAGCTTTAACATAGTGATGTGTTAAAATGAATAAATAAAGATGAATATACTTGAAAAATGGTAGACCATAATAGCACAACTCAAAATATGCTAATATGAGTTCTTATCCAAAATAACTCAGTTTTTCAAACAGATTTTTTTTGAACACTTGTTTTAGAAATAAGTGCTGGTCTGCAAATACTTATGAGTAACTACTTATAAAGGTCTGCAATACTGTTACTTGTGCTGAATTGATACTTACCTTGTGACTAGTTCCATTTTGGTTAATGGGTGAAATCCTGGTCCCATTCAAGCTGACTGCACAGATGTGGTCTCCTCATCTCAAAAAAGATATACTGGCACTAGAAAAGGGCAACTAAAATGATTAAGGGTTTGGAACGGGTCCCATATGAGGAGAGATTAAAGAGGACAGGACTCTTCAGCTTGGAAAAGAGGAGACTAAGGGGGGATATGATAGAGGTATATAAAATCATGAGTGATGTGGAGAAAGTGGATAAGGAAAAGTTATTTACTTATTCCCATAATACAAGAACTAGGGGTCATCAAATGAAATTAACAGGCTGCAGGTTTAAAACAAATAAAAAGAAGTTCTTCTTCATGCAGCGCACAGTCAACTTGTGGAACTCACTAGCTGAGGAGGTTGTGAAGGCTAGGACTATAACAGAGTTTAAAAGAGAACTGGATAAATTCATGGTGGTTAAGTCCATCAATGGCTATTAGCCAGGGCGGGTAAGGAATGGTGTCCCTAGCCTCTGTCTGTCAGAGGGTGGAGATGGATGGCAGGAGAGAGATCACTTGATCATTGCCTGTTAGGTTCACTCCCTCTGGGGCACCTGGCATTGGCCACTGTCGGTAGACAGAATACTGGGCTAGATGGACCTTTGGTCTGACCCGGTACGGCCTTTCTTATGTTCTTATGCTTACTTGTGGAGTAAGTTGCTAGTTAGTGTA
Organism: Trachemys scripta elegans; assembly: GCF_013100865.1. Classification (NCBI taxonomy): domain Eukaryota; kingdom Metazoa; phylum Chordata; order Testudines; family Emydidae; genus Trachemys; species Trachemys scripta. Next base: position 256,876,265 of record NC_048298.1, on the reverse strand, counting down.
GGCCAGGATTTCACAATCTGGCCCATAAGTAGTTCAATTGGTCTAGATTGTTCCCTTCCCATCCACCAACCACCTCCAATTCCATGCAGGAAGGGAATCAGGATTGCATTATATCCTCTGCTGAAACCTAACCCACAGCCCTGGGGACAGACCTAGCCAAGGGGAAGTCTCTGGTAGCACAGTTACCTTGGAACTCACTCTGCCAGAAAGCTAAAATTGTGGAGGCACTGCAGGTCAGTTTCAGCTTCAGTTGACTTACCAGCTTTCCAAAAACTTTTGACTACTATCTGTGAGATGGTTAATCCTTGGAGGACTCTGCAGGTGAGGATGTTGGAGATGGGGGAATAGCACTTTGGGTTTGGTCCAAGAGAGAGATGCTAAGGAATATTTGTCACAAGCTATCCAAGATCCACGGTGACCTGTTTGGGTGGTGGGTTGGAGAGGGCACTCCAGTGCTAGAGTTGCTGTAGGACTTATTAGGGAGAGATTGTAGTCCCTTTCTAACTTTGCTGCTTTTTTGGTTAGGTAGAGTTTGCTATCTTCAGAGTAATTGTCACAAGCTTTATTTAGAGAGACAAGGTGAGTGAGATAAAGTATTTTATTGGACAAACTAGTAAAAGGTATTCCCTCATCCACCTTGTCTCTCTAATATCCTGGGATCAACATGGCTACAAACAAGCTTTTTTTGGTATGAGAATCTGAGTGAGCCATCCACTGATACCAGGTACACAAGCAAACATCAATAAGAAAAATAACGTATCCTTATTCCACATTCCCCCCCCCACCAAAGGGCAAAAGAATGTTATTCTTAAATTCAAAGTCTATTTCTCCTACATCATTTCAATAAGAATAAATTGACATTTCCTGTAAAGTTTGATTCTTCTATAGCCAAACACAAGAGGTGAAAGTATGGTTTCATTTATTTCAATTTGGCCAGGATTTCACCCTGGCTAGGTTCTCCTTAGAAAAGCAATAAAAATGAGTATCAAAACATACTCCCTTCCTTTTACCTACTTCATATTTTGAAAGATTCAAATCTTTACAAAAGTAAACATGACATCTCTGTTGTACTAGTTTTATCCGTTTGTTCATTCTCTCTGTTAGTAAGGACATTATGGCATCTGTCTCAAAATTAATTTTAGTGATCCAACTCTTACTTTAATGTAATTGCGTTTGTTTTCTATGGAACACACCTTTGGCCTCCTAAACTTATTGTATCTTTTCAGTAGTTATAAATGTAACTGGATTCTCTTTGAGTGGTTGGCACTAAATTGGGTTACTATAGATGCAATGATATAATAGGATGATTATGTTTTTCCATTTTGTTAAATGATAACTTATGAAATTTTAAAAACCTTTTCTTATTACTGTTAATGCTGTTTTCCATTTTTGTTACTGCAAATTCTAAGAACAAGAACCTTTCTGAAAATTCTAAAACTACAGGGGAATAGAAGAATAACACCTCTGAATTTTTGGAAACATCCACTTGCTCTCCCATTGAAAGTGAAACTGTAAGAGTTATACATTGAACATGTGTTACGGAGAGCAGTTTGAGTGGTCAAGAAAAGTGAGACATTTATTTTACCCTAGATTAAATTTCCGGTCACCCCCTGCATCCTACAGGATGGGAAGGGGTGCCCAGAAACTCACTGGGAAGTGTTATCCCTGTTTCTAACTAGCACCCTTTTCAGATTATAGCTTCTAAAAGGGAATATTAATTAGTTATAAAATAATTTTTAAATGGGTCCATTATGGAATTGAGCACTTTTTAAAATAGATTCACAGTGTTTAAACTGTTCTACAGGATTACTAAGGGAATTTATGCTCAATCCTTTTCAAAGTAACTCTCTTCTAGGTTGCAGTCCCCCATTTTATGGGTGAGACTTGATTTCTTTGTTCCTAGATGTCTCACGTTGGATTAGACTATGTTAAAATGCATAGTCTTCAAATTATCCCATATTACCAAGAAATCTATGTCAGTCTGCAAAACTGATGCCTATTATTGTTTACCACTTCACTAATTTTTTGTGTCTACAAATTTTACAAGTAAAGATTTTTCATTGACATCTTGGCTTCCCTTATCAATTGTTTGCATTTCCTAACTGTCACTTTGTACTTGTAACTATCATCACACCCACTTTTATGTATTGTGTATTGATGCCTACACTTCCCCTCTTAACCTGGATGTTTTTTAACCAAAGAATCCATCCCTCAAGAACGTGAAATTGTGTATGGGGAGATTTCCAGTATTTAATAAAGAATCCTTAAACAATTCCGATTTTATCATTCACATGTTTACGTTGCTTCTCTCCATCTCAGAATGGGGGAAATTTGTTAAGACCTGCAGGAGGATGGTAAACTTTTGTGAGAGGGAAGGGCTTCTCTGCCTCCCAATTCCCACCTAGGCAAGGTCAAGGAAGCCAGTTGTCTCACACGTTTTCATGCTCAATTAAAAAGTCTTCTTAGGGACCCAGGGTACATCTTGACCTCCCTGCCTGTAGCTGAGGCATATTGAGCTGTGTTACCAGGATGCTGTGGGTCAGACCAATCAACTGTACATATCATTGCTGAGTAAAGTGGAAATACTAAGGCCTCAGCAGGAGTACAGTGTCCAGTTCTGGGCACGAAAACTCTAGAAAAGACAGTATAAATTTGAGAAAATCCAGAAGAGACCAACAAAAGTGACTAAAGGTCTAGAAATCGTGACCTATGAGGAAAGATTGAAAAAAATGGGTTTGTTTAGCCTGGAAAAGAGGACATTATAATAATCTTCAAATATATAAAATATATTTATAAAGAGGAGGGAGATACATTGTCATTCTTATGCACTGAGGACAGGACAAGACGTAATGGGCTTAAATTGCAACAAGGGAAATTCGGGTTAGAGATTAGGAAAAACTTCCTAACTCTAAGGATAGTTAAGCACTGGAATAAATTACCTAGGGAAGTGGTGGAATCTCATAACTGGAGATTTTTAAGAACAGGTTAGACAAATTCCTCTTGGTGATGGTCTAGATAATACATAGTCCTGCCTCAGTGCAAGGGACAGGACTAGATGACATATCAAAGTCCCTGCCAGTCCTACATTTCTGTGATTCTATGTGTCCATGCATATGGTTGTGTCATAATCTCCTATTGGCCATATCTAAAACACAGAAGCACTTGTCTGGTGGCAAGTAGAGGGCGAGTAAACTAGCACCTCTGAGGGGTGTGCGTAAGTACATATCTTAGACTGTGGCATGACCCTATACCCATGAAAGTCTGCAGTGTAGATGAGGATAATAGGTGTGTACCAGGTTTCGAGTTTCAGTAGTCCCCCACCCAGGTTCAGAAATATCCAAAGTCCCAAGGATACAAAAGAGGGATGGGGAAAGTGCAGTTACTGTTACATGCTTACAGAAAGATCTAATAATTTTGAACACAACAAAACTCTAAATCACAGAAAAGTGGTAGATGAATGTGTTTATGGCTTAGTTCACATGCAGAAAATCAAAACACAATTGCAGTAACAACAGAGGCAGTGATATCATCCCACACTATCCTGGGTGTAGATGGCTCCTCCTTCCCTCCACGCCCCAATAACCTTAACCAATTTCAACCATAGCAGTATTAGTAATCTATAACAGCTGCAAAATGTCATTGACAATGGTTAAAAAAAATATGCATGCGTATCCCCCCCACACACACAACACAAACAAATCTTCATATGATTGTTAAAGATCAAGTGCTCCCTGTAACAGAATTTTGTCAGTAAGTGTGAATAGTGAAGACAAAAACATTGCTCAATGACTGCATTTCAATTTAGCCACCACCCTCCACAGTACAAACTCAACCCCAACGTGATAATCCCATTATAATTGTCTTTAATGTGTGCAATGTGACAGGAACAAATCACTAACGACCTTTGGCTATAGGGAACAACATCTTAACAAAGCTACCACAAAAGCATGTGCTACTGTGCTGTCATGTGTATTTCCAGTAGCTGCACAGGGTGTGAAAGTGTCTATCATCCTCTACCCTCCTGCTGTGGCAAGGTCTGTGAAAATCTGGCATCTCTGATTTCCCTTGCCTGCTGGACAAGGACAAGTGTACATGTGGGTGGTATCTGGCTGCCTGTACAGAGTTTGTAAACCAGACTTGTCCTGAGCCCACTCGGGATGGAAGCACTCTCCTTTACCCTCACAAACATTATAAAGTGTGAAGAGTATACAAATGGCATTTGCCACATTGGCATCCACATGGATGAGTAGGCAGCGGCAACAAGATTTCAGTCTACAAAAGGCACACTCCACAACCATTCTGCAGATACTGGACTTGTAATTTAATTTCCTTTTTGTTAGGGTCTGGTTTTAGTAACCCAGGAAGGAATGGACGTGCAAGGTCCCCCAAAATACCAGGTGGCACAGATGTATTGTAATGACAACATCATTTCTGGGGAATAAAGTCACTTCATTCCTGTCAGGGCCGGCGCCAGGCACCAGCCGACCAAGCACGTGCTTGGGGTGGCACCTGGTAATGGGCGGCCAATCTTGGGATGGGGGGGTGCTCAGGGTTGTGGGTTTTTTTGGGGGTTCGGTCGGGCGGCGCTGTGGGTGGTGTGGGTTGTTTTTGTTTCAGCGGCTGGGCGTGTCGGAGGTGCTGGGGGGTGGGATTCGGCAGTGGCACTCCGTGGGGAGGGGGGGTGTTCAGCAGCGCGGCTCGGTGGTAGGGGTGTTTGGCGGTGTGGCAGGAGGTATGTGTGGCTGCAGGGGGGTTCGGCAGATCGGCACTCGGAGGGGGGGGGCGTT